>NW_026893996.1:0-236200 GCF_032452875.1 Bos javanicus
ATTGATCATGCACTGATCACGTGGCTGATCATGCACTGATCACGTGGCTGATCACATGACCGTGACTGATCATGCACTGATCACGTGGCTATCATGCACTGATCACGTGGCTGATCATGCACTGATCACGTGGATATCATGCACTGATCATGTGGCTGATCACCTGCACTGATCATGACTGATCATGCTGATCACGTGGCTCTCATCACCCGTGCGTATGCATCATGCACTGATCGTGGCTGATCATGCAATGATCGTAGCTACCATGTACTGGTCACGTGGCTGATCATGCACTGATCACGTAATTGATCATGCTGATCATGTGGCTGATCATGCACTGATCACGTGGCTGATCATACACTGTCACATAGCTGATCATGCTGATCAGTGACTGATCATGCACTGATCATGGCTATCATGCACTGATCACGGCTGGATCATACACTGATCACGTGCCTGGTCATGCACTGATCGCGTGGCTGATCATGCACTGATCACGTGACTGATCATGCACTGATCACGTGTCTGATCATGCACTGATCACGTGGCTATCATGCACTGCTCGCGTGGCTGATCATGCCATGATCACGCGGCTACCATGTACTGGTCACATGACTGATCATGCACTGATCACGTGACTGATCATGCAGTGATCGCGTGGCTATCATGCACTACTCGTGGCTGATCATGCAATGATCATGCTACCATGTACAGGTCACGTGAATGATCATACACCCATCAGGTGACTGATCATGCACTGATCACGTAGCTATCATGCACTGATCACGAGACTGATCGTGCACTGTTCACGTCTATCATGCACTGATCACATGACTGCCCGTGCACTGATCACGTGGATGATCATACACTAATCTTGTGACAGATCATGCACTGATCACGTGGCTGATCATGCACTGATACGTGACTGAGCATGGACTGATCACATGACTATCATGTAGTGATCACGTGACTTAATGGCGCTGATCATGTGACTGATCATGCGCTGATCATGTTTGCTATCACACTGATCATGTGCCTCTGGAGGCAATAAACAAAGAGCTGAGTAGGCACGAATCAAACAGTCAGCAGGCAATAATCATGGAACTCAGGTGTGAGGAATCATGCTGCTCAGCTGGCAATAATCAAGCAGCTGAGCAGGCAGGAATTACGCAGCACAGCTGGCAATTGTCAAGCAGATGACAGGCAGGAATCGTGCAACTCAGCTGGCAATTGTCAAGCAGATGAGCAGACAGTAATCACGCAGCTCAGCAGGCCCAGATCGCGTGACTGAGCATGCACTGTTCGCGTGGCTGATCATACACTGATCACGTGATGATCATGTACTGATCACGGATATCATGCACTGATCACGTGGCTGATCATGCACTGTTCACGTGTCTGATCATGCACTGATCACGTGCTGATCATACTTCTCACGTAACTGATCATACACTGATCACGTGGCTATCATGCACTGATCGCGTGGCTGAACATGCACTGTTCACGTGGCTGATCACACACTGTCGCGTGACTATCATGCACTGATCACGTGGCTATCATGCACTGATCGTGGCTGATCATACTCTGCTCACGTGCTCATGCACACATCGTGGCTATCATGCACTGCTCACGTGGCTGGTCATGGAATGATCACGTAGCTACCATATACTGTCACGTGACTGATCATGCAAGATCACGTAAATGATCATACTGTTCACGTGACTGATCATGTACTGATCACGTGACTGATCATGCACTGACCACGTGGCTATCATGCACTGATCGCGTGGCTGATCATGCACTGATCCGCGTGGCAGTCTGTCCGTGACTATCATGCACTGATCACGTGGCACTCATGCACTGATCACGTGGCTGATCATGCACTGATCACGTGACTCATGCATCGTGGCTATCATGCACTGATCACGTGGCTGTCATGCACTGATCACATTGACAGTCATATACTGATCATGTGACTGATCATGCACTGATCACGTACATGATCATGCACTGATCACGTGACTGATCATGCACTGATCACGTGACTGATCATGCACTGATCACGTGGCTATCATGCACTGCTCACGTGGCTGATCATCACTGCGATCACGTAGCTACCATGTACTGGTCACATGACTGATCATGCACTGATCGTAACTGATCATGCACTGATCACGTGGCTGATCATGCACTGATCACGTGGCTGATCACATGATCACGTGACTGATCATGCACTGATCGTGGCTCTCATGCACTGATCACGTGGCATGATCATGCACGATCCTACGTGGATATCATGCACTGATCACGTGGCTGATCATGCGTATCACGTGACTGATCATGCACTGATCACGTGGCTGATCATGCACTGATCACGTGGCTATCATGCACTGATCACGTGGCTTATCAGGAAATGATCACGTAGCTACCATGTACTGGTCATGACTGATCATGCACTGAGCATGTAATTGATCATGCACTGATCATGTGGCTGATCATGCACTGATCACGTGGCTGATCATACACTGATCACATAACTGATCATGCACTGATCACGTGACTGATCATGCACTGATCTGGCTATCATGCACTGATCACTTGGCTGACATACGATCACGTGCCTGGTCATGCACTGATCACGTGGCTGATCATGCACTGATCACGTGACTGATCATGCACTGATCTCGTGTCTGATCATGCACTGATCACGTGGCTATCATGCACTGCTCACGTGGCTGATCATGCATGATCACGCAGCTACCATGTACTGGTCACATGACTGATCATGCACTGATCGCGTGACTGATCATGCATGATCACGTGGCTATCATGAACTCTCACGTGGCTGATCATGCAATGATCATGTAGCTACATGTACAGGTCACGTGAATGATCATACACCATCAGGTGACTGATCATGCACTGATCGCGTGGCTATCATGCACTGATCAAGGACTGATCATGCACTGTTCCCGTCTATATCATGCACTGATCTGACTGCCGTGCACTGATCGTGGATGATCATACACTATCTTGTGACAGATCATGCACTGATCGCGTGGCTGATCATGCACTGATACGTGACTGAGCATGGACTGATCACATGACTATCATGTAGTGATCACGTGACTTAATGGCACTGATCATGTGACTGATCATGCGCTGATCATGTTTACTATCATACACTGATCATGTGCCTCTGGAGGCAATAAACAAAGAGCTGGTAGGCACGAATCAAACAGTCAGCAGGCAATAATCATGGAACACAGGTGTGAGGAATCATGCTGCTCAGCTGGCAATAATCAAGCAGCTGAGCAGGCAGGAATTGCAGCACAGCTGGCAATTGTCAAGCAGATGACAGGCAGGAATCGTGCAGCTCAGCTGGCAATTGTCAAGCAGATGAGCAGACAGTAATCACGCAGCTCAGCAGGCCCAGATCACGTGACTGAGCATGCACTGTTCACGTGGCTGATCATACTGATCACGTGATGATCATGTACTGATCACTGGATATCATGCACTGATCACGTGGCTGATCATGCACTGTTCACGTGTCTGACCATGCACTGATCACGTGGCTGATCATACACTGCTCATAACTGATCATGCACTGATCGCGTGGCTATCATGCACTGATCACGTGGCTGAACATGCACTGTCACGTGGCTGATCACACTGTCACGTGACATATCATGCACTGATCACGTGGCTCATGCACTGATCACGTGGCTGATCATACTCTGCTCACGTAACTCATGCACACATCGCGTGGCTATCATGCACTGCTCACGTGGCTGCGTCATGGAATGATCACGTATGCAACCATATACTGGTAGCGTGACTGATCATGCGAAAGATCTAAATGATCATGCACTGTCGTGACTGATCATGTACTGATCGTGACTGATCATGCACTGACCATGGCTATCATGCTCTGATCACGTGGCTGATCATGCACGATCACATGCTGAACCATGTACTGATCCCGTGACTGATCATGCACTGATCATAATGATCCTGCACTGATCACGTGGCTCATCATGCACTGATCACGTGGCTGATCACACATGTATCACGTGACTGATCATGCACTGATCCCGTGGCTTCATGCACTGATCACGTGGCTGTCATGCACTGATCACGTGGAATCATACTGATCACGTGGCTGATCACACCGTATCACATGACTGATCATGCACTGATCACGTGGCTATCATGCACTGATCACGTGGCTATCATGCACTGATCATGTCTGATCAGGCAATGATCACGTGGCTATCCATGCTGGTCACGTGACTGATCATGCTGAACGTAATTGATCATGCACTGATCATGTGGCTGATCATGCACTGATCACGTGGCTGATCATACACGATCACATAACTGATCATGCACTGATCACGTGACTGATCATGCACTGATCACGTGGCTATCATGCTGATCACTTGGCTGGACATACACTGATCACGTGCCTGGTCATGCACTGATCGCGTGGCTGATCATGCACTGATCACGTGACTGATCATGCACTGATCTCGTGTCTGATCATGCACTGATCACGTGGCTATCATGCACTGCTCACGTGGCTGATCATGCATGATCACGCCTACCACATGCACTGGTCATGACTGATCATGCACTGATCGCGTGACTGATCATGCACTGATCACGTGGCTGATCATGCACTGATCGCGTGGATATCATGCACTGATCACGTGGCTGATCATGCACGATCACATGGCTACCATGTACTGATCGTGACTGATGTCACTGATCGTGACTGATCATGCACTGATCGCGTGGCTGATCATGCACTGATCACGTGGCTGATCATGCATGATCATGCTGATCATGCACTGATCCGTGCTATCATGCACTGATCACATGACTATCATGCACTGATCACGTGGCTGTCATGCACTGATCATGTGGCTGATCATGCACTGATCACGTAACTGATCATGCACTGATCACGTGGCTGATCATGCACTGATCACGTTGGCTATCATGCACTGATCACTTGGCTGGACTGATCACGTGCCAGGTCATGCACTGATCACGTGGCTGATCATGCACTGATCACGTGACTGATCATGCACTGATCTCGTGTCTGATCATGCACTGATCCCGTGGCTATCATGCACTGCTCACGTGGCTGATCATGCCATGATCGCAGCTACCATGTACTGGTCACATGACTGATCATGCACTGATCGCGTGACTGATCATGCAGTGATCGCGTGGCTATCATGAACTACTCACGTGGCTGATCATGCAATGATCATGTAGCTACCATGTACAGTCACGTGAATGATCATACACCCATCAGGTGACTGATCATGCACTGATCGCGTGGCTATCATGCACGGATCACGAGACTGATCATGCACTGTTCACGTCTATATCATGCACTGATCACATGACTGCCGTGCACTGATCACGTGGATGATCATACACTAATCTTGTGACAGATCATGCACTGATCGCTGATCATGCACTGATACCGTGACTGAGCATGGACTGATCACATGACTATCATGTAGTGATCACGTGACTTAATGGCACTGATCATGTGACTGATCATGCGCTGATCATGTTTGCTATCATACACTGATCATGTGCCTCTGGAGGCAATAAACAAAGAGCTGAGTAGGCACGAATCAAACAGTCAGCAGGCAATAATCATGGAACTCAGGTGTGAGGAATCATGCTGCTCAGCTGGCAATAATCAAGCAGCTGAGCAGGCAGGAATTCGCAGCACAGCTGGCAATTGTCAAGCAGATGACAGGCAGGAATCGTGCAGCTCAGCTGGCAATTGTCAAGCAGATGAGCAGACAGTAATCACGCAGCTCAGCAGGCCCAGATCACGTGACTGAGCATGCACTGTTCACGTGGCTGATCATACACTGATCACGTGATGATCATGCACTGATCACGGATATCATGCACTGATCACGTGGCTGATCATACACTGTTCACGTGTCTGACCATGCACTGATCACGTGGCTGATCATACACTGCTCACGTAACTGATCATGCACTGATCACGTGGCTATCATGCACTGATCCCGTGGCTGAACATGCACTGTTCGTGGCTGATCACACACTGTCCGTGACATATCATGCACTGATCACGTGGCACTCATGCACTGATCACGTGGCTGATCATACTCTGCTCGCGTAACTCATGCACACATCACGTGGCTATCATGCACTGCTCGTGGCTCGTCATGGAATGATCGTAGCAACCATATACTGGTAGCGTGACTGATCATGCAAAGATCACGTAAATGATCATGCACTGTTCACGTGACTGATCATGTACTGATCACGTGACTGATCATGCACTGACCACGTGGCTATCATGCTCTGATCACGTGGCTGATCATGCACGATCACATGCAACCATGTACTGGTCACGTGACTGATCATGCACTGATCACGTAATTGATCCTGCACTGATCACGTGGCTCATCATGCACTGATCACGTGGCTGATCACACATGTATCACGTGACTGATCATGCACTGATCCCGTGGCTCTCATGCACTGATCGCGTGGCTGTCATGCACTGATCACGTGGCTATCATGCACTGATCACGTGGCTGGTCATCACGTATCACATGACTGATCATGCACTGATCACGTGGCTATCATGCACTGATCACGTGGCTATCATGCACTGATCACGTGGCTATCATGCACTGATCGCGTGGCTGATCAGGCAATGATCACGAGCTACCATGTACTGGTCACGTGACTGATCATGCACTGATCGCGTAATTGATCATGCACTGATCACGTGGCTGATCATGCGCTGATCACGTGGCTGATCATGCACTGATCACATAGCTGATCATGCACTGATCACGTGACTGATCATGCACTGATCACGTGGCTATCATCTGATCATCTTGGCTGATCAGCATACACTGATCACGTGCCTGGTCATGCACTGATCGCGTGGCTGATCATGCACTGATCTGACTGATCATGCACTGATCTCGTGTCTGATCATGCACTGATCGCGTGGCTATCATGCACTGCTCACGTGGCTGATCATGCCATGATCGCAGCTACCATGTACTGGTCACATGACTGATCATGCACTGATCACGTGACTGATCATGCAGTGATCACGTGGCTATCATGAACTACTCACGTGGCTGATCATGCAATGATCATGTAGCTACCATGTACAGGTCACGTGAATGATCATACACCCATCAGGTGACTGATCATGCACTGATCGCGTGGCTATCATGCACTGATCGAGACTGATCATGCACTGTTCGCGTCTATATCATGCACTGATCACATGACTGCCGTGCACTGATCACGTGGATGATCATACACTAATCTTGTGACAGATCATGCACTGATCGCGTGGCTGATCATGCACTGATACGTGACTGAGCATGGACTGATCACATGACTATCATGTAGTGATCACGTGACTTAATGGCGCTGATCATGTGACTGATCATGCGCTGATCATGTTTGCTATCATACACTGATCATGTGCCTCTGGAGGCAATAAACAAAGAGCTGAGTAGGCACGAATCAAGCAGTCAGCAGGCAATAATCATGGAACTCAGGTGTGAGAATCATGCTGCTCAGCTGGCAATAATCAAGCAGCTGAGCAGGCAGGAATTACGCAGCACAGCTGGCAATTGTCAAGCAGATGACAGGCAGGAATCGTGCAGCTCAGCTGGCAATTGTCAAGCAGATGAGCAGACAGTAATCACGCAGCTCAGCAGGCCCAGATCGCGTGACTGAGCATGCACTGTTCACGTGGCTGATCATACACTGATCACGTGATGATCATGTACTGATCACGGATATCATGCACTGATCGTGGCTGATCATACACTGTTCGCGTGTCTGACCATGCACTGATCACGTGGCTGATCATACACTGCTCACGTAACTGATCATGCACTGATCGCGTGGCTATCATGCACTGATCACGTGGCTGAACATGCACTGTTCGCGTGGCTGATCACACACCTGTCACGTGACATATCATGCACTGATCACGTGGCACTCATGCACTGATCGCGTGGCTGATCATACTCTGCTCACGTAACTATCATGCACTCATCACGTGGCTATCATGCACTGCTCACGTGGTCGTCATGGAATGATCACGTGCCCAATCGCCTGATAACGTGCTGATCATGCACGATCGCGCAAATGATCGCACTGTTCACGTGACTGATCATGTACTGATCACGTGACTGATCATGCACTGCCACGTGGCTATCATGCTCTGCTCACGTGGCTGATCATGCATGATCATGTAACCATGTACTGGTCACGTGACTGATCGCACTGATCAGCATTGATCCTGCACTGATCACGTGGCTCATCATGCACTGATCACGTGGCTGATCACATGTCGCGTGATGATCATGCACTGATCCCGTGGCTCTCATGCACTGATCGCGTCTGTCATGCACTGATCAGTGGATATCATGCACTGATCACGTGGCTGATCATACACGTATCACATGACTGATCATGCACTGATCATGCGTGGCTCATGCACTGATCGTGGCTATCATGCACTGATCATGTGGCTGATCAGGCAATGATCGTAGCTACCATGTACTGTCACGTGACTGATCATGCACTGAACACGTAATTGATCATGCACTGATCATGTGGCTGATCATGCACTGATCACGTGACTGATCATGCACTGATCACGTGGCTGTCATGCACTGATCACGTGGCTGATCATGCACTGATCACATGGATATCATGCACTGATCATGGCTGATCATACACTGATCACGTGGCTGATCATGCACTGATCACGTGGCTGATCATGCACTGATCGCGTGACTGATCATGCACTGATCGTGGCTGATCATGCACTGATCACGTGGCTATCATGCACTGATCACGTGACTGATCATGCACTGATCACGTCTTTATCATGTACTGATCTGGCTGATCATGCTGATCACGTGACTGATCATGCACTGATCACGTGGCTATCATGCACTGATCACGGCTGGACATACACTGATCACGTGCCTGGTCATGCACTGATCACGTGGCTGATCATGCACTGATCACGTGACTGATCACGCACTGATCGTGTCTGATCATGCACTGATCACGTGGCTATCATGCACTGCTCACGTGCTGATCATGCCATGATCACGCGCTACCATGTACTGGTCACGTGACTGATCATGCACTGATCACGTGACTGATCATGCGGTGATCGTGGCTATCATGAACTACTCGCGTGGCTGATCATGCAATGATCATGTAGCTACCATGTACAGGTCACGTGAATGATCATACGCCCATCAGGTGACTGATCATGCACTGATCCACGTGGCTATCATGCACGGATCATGAGACTGATCATGCACTGTTCGCGTCTATATCATGCACTGATCACATGACTGCCCGTGCACTGATCACGTGGATGATCATACACTAATCTTGTGACGGATCATGCACTGATCACGTGGCTGATCATGCACTGATACACGTGACTGAGCATGGACTGATCACATGACTATCATGTAGTGATCACGTGACAATGGCGCTGATCATGTGACTGATCATGCGCTGATCATGTTTGCTATCATACACTGATCATGTGCCTCTGGAGGCAATAAACAAAGAGCTGAGTAGACACGAATCAAACAGTCAGCAGGCAATAATCATGGAACACAGGTGTGAGGAATCATGCTGCTCAGCTGGCAATAATCAAGCAGCTGAGCGGGCAGGAATTACGCAGCACAGCTGGCAATTGTCAAGCAGATGACAGGCAGGAATCGTGCAGCTCAGCTGGCAATTGTCAAGCAGATGAGCAGACAGTAATCACGCAGCTCAGCAGGCCCAGATCACGTGACTGAGCATGCACTGTTCGCGTGGCTGATCATACACTGATCACGTGATGATCATGCACTGATCGCGGATATCATGCACTGATCACGTGGCTGATCACACTGTTCACGTGTCTGACCATGCACTGATCACGTGGCTGATCATTGCTCCGTAACTGATCATGCACTGATCACGTGGCTATCATGCACTGATCACGTGGCTGAACATGCACTGTTCGCGTGGCTGATCACACACCTGTCACGTGACATATCATGCACTGATCGTGGCACTCATGCACTGATCACGTGGCTGATCATACTCTGCTCACGTAACTCATGCACACATCGCGTGGCTATCATGCACTGCTCACGTGGCTCGTCATGGAATGATCGCGTAGCAACCATATACTGGTAACGTGACTGATCATGCAAAGATCACGTAAATGATCATGCACTGTTCACGTGACTGATGTACTGATCACGTGACTGATCATGCACTGACCACGTGGCTATCATGCTCTGCTCACGTGGCTGATCATACAGCGATCACGTGCTAACCATGTACTGGTCACGTGACTGATCATGCACTGATCATGCGTAATTGATCCTGCGATCACGTGGCTCATCATGCACTGATCACGTGGCTGATCACACATGTATCGCGTGACTGATCATGCACTGATCCCGTGGCTCTCATGCACTGATCGCGTGGCTGTCATGCACTGATCGCGTGGATATCATGCACTGATCACGTGGCTGATCACACGTATCACATGACTGATCATGCACTGATCACGTGGCTATCATGCACTGATCGTGGCTATCATGCACTGATCACGTGGCTTATCAGCAATGATCACGTAGCTACCATGTACTGGTCACGTGCTGATCATGCACTGATCACGTAATTGATCATGCACTGATCATGTGGCTGATCATGCACTGATCACGTGGCTGATCATACACTGATCACATAACTGATCATGCACTGATCACGTGACTGATCATGCACTGATCGCGTGGCTATCATGCACTGATCACTTGGCTGGACATACACTGATCACGTGGCTGGTCATGCACTGATCACGTGACTGATCGTGCACTGATCACGTGACTGATCATGCACTGATCCCGTGTCTGATCATGCACTGATCGCGTGGCTATCATGCACTGCTCACGTGGCTGATCATGCATGATCACGCAGCTACCATGTACTGGTCACATGACTGATCATGCACTGATCACGTGACTGATCATGCAGTGATCACGTGGCTATCATGAACTCTACGTGGCTGATCATGCAATGATCATGTAGCTACCATGTACAGGTCACGTGAATGATCATACACCCATCAGGTGACTGATCATGCACTGATCACGTGGCTATCATGCACTGATCACGGACTGATCATGCACTGTTCGCGTCTATATCATGCACTGATCACATGACTGCCGTGACTCACGTGGATGATCATACACTAATCTTGTGACAGATCATGCACTGATCACGTGGCTGATCATGCACTGATACCGTGACTGAGCATGGACTGATCACATGACTATCATGTAGTGATCACATGACTTAATGGCGCTGATCATGTGACTGATCATGCGCTGATCATGTTTGCTATCATACACTGATCATGTGCCTCTGGAGGCAATAAACAAGAAGCTGAGTAGGCACGAATCAAACAGTCAGCAGGCAATAATCATGGAACTCAGGTGTGAGGAATCATGCTGCTCAGCTGGCAATAAGCAAGCAGCTGAGCAGGCAGGAATGCGGCACAGCTGGCAATTGTCAAGCAGATGACAGGCAGGAATCGTGCAGCTCAGCTGGCAATGTCAAGCAGATGAGCAGACAGTAATCACGCAGCTCAGCAGGCCCAGATCAAGTGACTGAGCATGCACTGTTCACGTGGCTGATCATACACTGATCGCGTGATGATCATGCACTGATCGCGGATATCATGCACTGATCACGTGGCTGATCATACACTGTTCACGTGTCTGACCATGCGCTGATCACGTGGCTGATCATGCACTCACGTAACTGATCATGCACTGATCACGTGGCTATCATGCACTGATCACGTGGCTGAACATGCACTGTTCACGTGGCTGATCACACACTGTCCGTGACATATCATGCACTGATCACGTGGCACTCATGCACTGATCACGTGGCTGATCATACTCTGCTCGCGTAACTCATGCACACATCACGTGGCTATCATGCACTGCTCACGTGGCTCGTCATGGAATGATCCGCATAGCCACCATATACTGGTCACGTGACTGATCATGCACAGATCCAGTAAATGATCATGCACTGTTCACGTGACTGATCATGTACTGATCGCGTGACTGATCATGCACTGACCACGTGGCTATCATGCACTGATCGCGTGGCTGATCATGCACTGATCACGTGGCTGATCATGCACTGATCACGTGACTATCATGCACTGATCGTGGCTCATGCACTGATCACGTGGCTGATCATGCACTGATCCGTGACTCATGCACACATCACGTGGCTATCATGCACTGCTCAGCGTGGCTGTCATGCACTGATCATGGCAACCATATACTGATCAGTGACGATCATGCACTGATCACGTGGCTGATCATGCACTGATCGTGACTGATCATGCACTGATCACGTGACTGATCATGCACTGATCGCGTGGCTATCATGCACTGATCACGTGGCTGATCATGCACGATCACGTAGCAACCATGTACTGGTCACGTGACTGATCATGCACTGATCACGTGGCTGATCATGCACTGATCACGTGGCTGATCATGCACTGATCACGTGGCTGATCACACACTGATCACGTGACTGATCATGCACTGATCCCGTGGCTATCATGCACTGATCACGTGGCTATCATGCACTGATCACGTGGCTATCATGCACTGATCACGTGGCTGATCATGCGTATCACGTATGACTGATCATGCACTGATCACGTGGCTATCATGCACTGATCGTGGCTGGCACTGATCACGTGGCTATCATGCACTGATCACGTGGCTGATCATGCAATGATCACGTAGCTACCATGTACTGATCACGTGACTGATCATGCACTGATCACGTAATTGATCATGCACTGATCACGTGGCTGATCATGCACTGATCACGTGGCTGATCATGCACTGATCACGAACTGATCATGCACTGATCACGTGACTGATCATGCACTGATCACGTGGCTATCATGCACTGATCACGTGGCTGACATACACTGATCACGTGCCTGATCATGCACTGATCACGTGGCTGATCATGCACTGATCACGTGACTGATCATGCACTGATCACGTGTCTGATCATGCACTGATCACGTGGCTATCATGCACTGCACGTGGCTGATCATGCATGATCACGCAGCTACCATGTACTGGTCACATGACTGATCATGCACTGATCACGTGACTGATCATGCAGTGATCACGTGGCTATCATGCACTACTCACGTGGCTGATCATGCAATGATCATGTAGCTACCATGTACAGGTCACGTGAATGATCATACACCCATCAGGTGACTGATCATGCACTGATCGCGTGGCTATCATGCACTGATCACGAGACTGATCATGCACTGTTCACGTATATCATGCACTGATCACATGACTGCCATGCACTGATCACGTGGATGATCATACACTAATCTTGTGACAGATCATGCACTGATCACGTGGCTGATCATGCACTGATACCGTGACTGAGCATGGACTGATCACATGACTATCATGTAGTGATCACGTGACTTAATGGCGCTGATCATGTGACTGATCATGCGCTGATCATGTTTGCTATCATACACTGATCATGTGCCTCTGGAGGCAATAAACAAAGAGCTGAGTAGGCACGAATCAAACAGTCAGCAGGCAATAATCATGGAACTCAGGTGTGAGGAATCATGCTGCTCAGCTGGCAATAATCAAGCAGCTGAGCAGGCAGGAATTACGCGGCACAGCTGGCAATTGTCAAGCAGATGACAGGCAGGAATCGTGCAGCTCAGCTGGCAATTGTCAAGCAGATGAGCAGACAGTAATCACGCAGCTCAGCAGGCCCTGATCACGTGACTGAGCATGCACTGTTCACGTGGCTGATCATGCACTGATCACGTGATGATCATGCACTGATCACTTGGATATCATGCACTGATCACGTGGCTGATCATACACTGTTCACGTGTCTGACCATGCACTGATCACGTGGCTGATCATACACTGCTCACGTAACTGATCATGCACTGATCACGTGGCTATCATGCACTGATCGCGTGGCTGATCATGCACTGTTCACGTGGCTGATCACACACTGTCACGTGACATATCATGCACTGATCACGTGGCACTCATGCACTGATCACGTGGCTGATCATGCTCTGCTCACGTAACTCATGCACACATCACGTGGCTATCATGCACTGCTCGCGTGGCTCGTCATGGAATGATCATAGCTACCATATACTGGTCACGTGACTGATCATGCACTGATCACGTAAATGATCATGCACTGTTCACGTGACTGATCATGTACTGATCACGTGACTGATCATGCACTGATCACGTGGCTATCATGCTCTGCTCACGTGGCTGATCATGCAACGATCACGTAGCAACCATGTACTGGTCACGTGACTGATCATGCACTGATCGCGTAATTGATCATGCACTGATCACGTGGCTATCATGCACTGATCACGTGGCTGATCATGTATCACGTGACTGATCATGCACTGATCACGTGGCTATCATGCACTGATCACGTGGCTGTCATGCACTGATCGCGTGGATATCATGCACTGATCACGTGGCTGATCACACGTATCACATGACTGATCATGCACTGATCGCGTGGCTATCATGCACTGATCACGTGGCTATCATGCACTGATCACGTGGCTGATCATGCACTGATCACGTAGCTACCATGTACTGATCACGTGACTGATCATGCACTGATCACGTATTGATCATGCACTGATCACGTGGCTGATCATGCACTGATCACGTGGCTGATCATGCACTGATCACGTGACTGATCATGCACTGGTCGCGTGACTGATCATGCACTGATCACGTGGCTATCATGCACTGATCACGTGGCTGATCATGCACTGATCACGTGACTGATCATGCACTGATCGCGTGGCTGATCATGCACTGATCACGTGACTGATCATGCACTGATCACGTGACTGATCATGCACTGATCGCGTGGCTATCATGCACTGATCGCGTGGCTGATCATGCACTGATCACGTGGCTATCATGCACTGATCACGTGACTGATCATGCACTGATCACGTGACTGATCATGCACTGATCACGTGGCTATCATGCACTGATCACGTGGCTGATCACACACTGATCACGTGCCTGGTCATGCACTGATCACGTGGCTGATCATGCACTGATCACGTGACTGATCATGCACTGATCGTGTCTGATCATGCACTGATCACGTGGCTATCATGCACTGCTCACGTGGCTGATCATGCATGATCACGCAGCTACCATGTACTGGTCACATGACTGATCATGCACTGATCACGTGACTGATCATGCAGTGATCACGTGGCTATCATGCACTACTCACGTGGCTGATCATGCAATGATCATGTAGCTACCATGTACAGGTCACGTGAATGATCATACACCCATCAGGTGACTGATCATGCACTGATCACGTGGCTATCATGCACTGATCACGAGACTGATCATGCACTGATCACGTCTATATCATGCACTGATCACATGACTGCCATGCACTGATCACGTGGATGATCATACACTAATCTTGTGACAGATCATGCACTGATCACGTGGCTGATCATGCACTGATACCGTGACTGAGCATGGACTGATCACATGACTATCATGTAGTGATCACGTGACTTAATGGCGCTGATCATGTGACTGATCATGCGCTGATCATGTTTGCTATCATACACTGATCATGTGCCTCTGGAGGCAATAAACAAAGAGCTGAGTAGGCACGAATCAAACAGTCAGCAGGCAATAATCATGGAACTCAGGTGTGAGGAATCATGCTGCTCAGCTGGCAATAATCAAGCAGCTGAGCAGGCAGGAATTACGCAGCACAGCTGGCAATTGTCAAGCAGATGACAGGCAGGAATCGTGCAGCTCAGCTGGCAATTGTCAAGCAGATGAGCAGACAGTAATCACGCAGCTCAGCAGGCCCAGATCACGTGACTGAGCATGCACTGTTCACGTGGCTGATCATACACTGATCACGTGATGATCATGCACTGATCACTTGGATATCATGCACTGATCACGTGGCTGATCATACACTGTTCACGTGTCTGACCATGCACTGATCACGTGGCTGATCATACACTGCTCGCGTAACTGATCATGCACTGATCACGTGGCTATCATGCACTGATCACGTGGCTGAACATGCACTGTTCACGTGGCTGATCACACACCTGTCGCGTGACATATCATGCACTGATCACGTGGCACTCATGCACTGATCACGTGGCTGATCATACTCTGCTCACGTAACTCATGCACACATCGCGTGGCTATCATGCACTGCTCACGTGGCTCGTCATGGAATGATCGCGTAGCAACCATATACTGGTAACGTGACTGATCATAAAGATCACGTAAATGATCATGCACTGTTCACGTGACTGATCATGTACTGATCACGTGACTGATCATGCACTGACCGCGTGGCTATCATGCTCTGCTCACGTGGCTGATCATGCAGCGATCACGTAGCAACCATGTACTGGTCACGTGACTGATCATGCACTGATCGCGTAATTGATCCTGCACTGATCACGTGGCTCATCATGCACTGATCACGTGGCTGATCACACATGTATCGTGACTGATCATGCACTGATCCCGTGGCTCTCATGCACTGATCACGTGGCTGTCATGCACTGATCACGTGGATATCATGCACTGATCACGTGGCTGATCACACGTATCACATGACTGATCATGCACTGATCGCGTGGCTATCATGCACTGATCGTGGCTATCATGCACTGATCGTGGCTGATCATGGCAATGATCACGCTACCATGTACTGGTCACGTGACTGATCATGCACTGATCACGTAATTGATCATGCACTGATCATGTGGCTGATCATGCACTGATCACGTGGCTGATCATACACTGATCACATAACTGATCATGCACTGATCACGTGACTGATCATGCACTGATCGCGTGGCTATCATGCACTGATCACGTGGCTGACATACACTGATCACGTGCCTGATCATGCACTGATCGCGTGGCTGATCATGCACTGATCACGTGACTGATCATGCACTGATCGTGTCTGATCATGCACTGATCACGTGGCTATCATGCACTGCTCACGTGGCTGATCATGCATGATCACGCCTACCATGTACTGGTCACATGACTGATCATGCACTGATCACGTGACTGATCATGCACTGATCACGTGGCTATCATGCACTACTCACGTGGCTGATCATGCAATGATCATGTAGCTACCATGTACAGGTCACGTGAATGATCATACACCCATCAGGTGACTGATCATGCACTGATCACGTGGCTATCATGCACTGATCACGAGACTGATCATGCACTGATCACGTCTATATCATGCACTGATCACATGACTGCCCATGCACTGATCACGTGGATGATCATACACTAATCTTGTGACAGATCATGCACTGATCACGTGGCTGATCATGCACTGATACCGTGACTGAGCATGGACTGATCACGTGACTATCATGTAGTGATCACGTGACTTAATGGCGCTGATCATGTGACTGATCATGCGCTGATCATGTTTGCTATCATACACTGATCATGTGCCTCTGGAGGCAATAAACAAAGAGCTGAGTAGGCACGAATCAAACAGTCAGCAGGCAATAATCATGGAACTCAGGTGTGAGGAATCATGCTGCTCAGCTGGCAATAATCAAGCAGCTGAGCAGGCAGGAATTACGCAGCACAGCTGGCAATTGTCAAGCAGATGACAGGCAGGAATCGTGCAGCTCAGCTGGCAATTGTCAAGCAGATGAGCAGACAGTAATCACGCAGCTCAGCAGGCCCAGATCGCGTGACTGAGCATGCACTGTTCACGTGGCTGATCATACACTGATCGCGTGATGATCATGCACTGATCACTTGGATATCATGCACTGATCACGTGGCTGATCATACACTGTTCACGTGTCTGACCATGCACTGATCACGTGGCTGATCATGCACTGATCACGTAACTGATCATGCACTGATCACGTGGCTATCATGCACTGATCACGTGGCTGATCATGCACTGATCACGTGACTGCACATCACGTGGCTATCATGCACTGATCACGTGGCTTCGTCATGCAATGATCACGTGGCTACCATATACTGATCACGTGACTGATCATGCACTGATCACGTAAATGATCATGCACTGATCACGTGACTGATCATGTACTGATCACGTGACTGATCATGCACTGATCACGTGGCTATCATGCACTGATCGCGTGGCTGATCATGCACTGATCACGTGGCTGATCACACACTGATCACGTGACTGATCATGCACTGATCACGTGGCACTCATGCACTGATCACGTGGCTGATCATGCACTGATCACGTATGATCATGCACATGATCACGTGGCTGATCATGCACTGATCACGTGGCTGTCATGCACTGATCACGTGGCTATCATACACTGGTCACGTGACTGATCATGCACTGATCACGTGGCTGATCATGCACTGATCACGTGACTGATCATGCACTGATCACGTGACTGATCATGCACTGATCACGTAGCTATCATGCACTGATCACGTGGCTGATCATGCACGATCACGTGGCTATCATGCACTGATCACGTGACTGATCATGCACTGATCACGTAATTGATCATGCACTGATCACGTGGCTGATCATGCACTGATCACGTGGCTGATCATGCACTGATCACGTGACTGATCATGCACTGATCACGTGGCTGTCATGCACTGATCACGTGGATATCATGCACTGATCATGTGGCTGATCACACAGTATCACATGACTGATCATGCACTGATCACGTGGCTGATCATGCACTGATCACGTGGCTATCATGCACTGATCACGTGGCTGATCATGCACTGATCACGTGGCTACCATGTACTGGTCACGTGACTGATCATGCACTGATCACGTAATTGATCATGCACTGATCACGTGGCTGATCATGCACTGATCACGTGGCTGATCATGCACTGATCACGTGCTGATCATGCACTGATCACGTGACTGATCATGCACTGATCACGTGGCTATCATGCACTGATCACGTGGCTGATCATGCACTGATCACGTGCCTGATCATGCACTGATCGCGTGGCTGATCATGCACTGATCACGTGACTGATCATGCACTGATCACGTGTCTGATCATGCACTGATCGCGTGGCTATCATGCACTGCTCACGTGGCTGATCATGCATGATCACGCAGCTATGTACTGGTCACATGACTGATCATGCACTGATCACGTGACTGATCATGCAGTGATCGCGTGGCTATCATGAACTACTCACGTGGCTGATCATGCAATGATCATGTAGCTACCATGTACAGGTCACGTGAATGATCATACACCCATCAGGTGACTGATCATGCACTGATCACGTGGCTATCATGCACTGATCACGAGACTGATCATGCACTGATCACGTCTATATCATGCACTGATCACATGACTGCCATGCACTGATCACGTGGATGATCATACACTAATCATGTGACAGATCATGCACTGATCACGTGGCTGATCATGCACTGATACCGTGACTGAGCATGGACTGATCACATGACTATCATGTAGTGATCACGTGACTTAATGGCGCTGATCATGTGACTGATCATGCGCTGATCATGTTTGCTATCATACACTGATCATGTGCCTCTGGAGGCAATAAACAAAGAGCTGAGTAGGCACGAATCAAACAGTCAGCAGGCAATAATCATGGAACTCAGGTGTGAGGAATCATGCTGCTCAGCTGGCAATAATCAAGCAGCTGAGCAGGCAGGAATTACGCAGCACAGCTGGCAATTGTCAAGCAGATGACAGGCAGGAATCGTGCAGCTCAGCTGGCAATTGTCAAGCAGATGAGCAGACAGTAATCACGCAGCTCAGCAGGCCCAGATCGCGTGACTGAGCATGCACTGTTCACGTGGCTGATCATACACTGATCACGTGATGATCATGCACTGATCACTTGGATATCATGCACTGATCGCGTGGCTGATCATGCACTGTTCACGTGTCTGACCATGCACTGATCACGTGGCTGATCATACACTGCTCACGTAACTGATCATGCACTGATCGCGTGGCTATCATGCACTGATCGCGTGGCTGAACATGCACTGTTCACGTGGCTGATCACACACCTGTCACGTGACATATCATGCACTGATCACGTGGCACTCATGCACTGATCACGTGGCTGATCATACTCTGCTCACGTATCATCACACATCACGTGGCTATCATGCACTGCTCACGTGGCTCGTCATGGAATGATCGCGTAGCTACCATATACTGGTCGCGTGACTGATCATGCAAAGATCGCGTAAATGATCATGCACTGTTCACGTGACTGATCATGTACTGATCACGTGACTGATCATGCACTGATCACGTGGCTATCATGCTCTGCTCACGTGGCTGATCATGCAGCGATCACGTAGCAACCATGTACTGGTCACGTGACTGATCATGCACTGATCACGTAATTGATCCTGATCACGTGGCTCATCATGCACTGATCACGTGGCTGATCACACATGTATCACGTGACTGATCATGCACTGATCACGTGGCTATCATGCACTGATCACGTGGCTGTCATGCACTGATCACGTGGATATCATGCACTGATCATGGCTGATCACACGTATCACATGACTGATCATGCACTGATCACGTGGCTATCATGCACTGATCACGTGGCTGATCATGCACTGATCACGTGGCTATCATGCACTGATCACGTGGCTGATCATGCACTGATCACGTAACTGATCATGCACTGATCACGTGACTGATCATGCACTGATCACGTGGCTGATCATGCACTGATCACGTGGCTGATCATGCACTGATCACGTGGCTGATCATGCATGATCACTGATCATGCACTGATCACGTGACTGATCATGCACTGATCACGTGGCTGATCATGCACTGATCACGTGGCTGATCATGCACTGATCACGTGGCTGATCATGCACTGATCACGTGGCTGATCATGCACTGATCACGTGACTGATCATGCACGTGATCATGCACTGATCACGTGGCTGATCATGCACTGATCACGTAGCTATGCACTGATCACGTGGCTGATCATGCACTGATCACGTGGCTGATCATGCACTGATCACGTGGCTGATCATGCACTGATCACGTGGCTGATCATGCACTGATCACGTGACTGATCATGCACTGATCACGTGGCTATCATGCACTGATCACGTGGCTGATCATGCACTGATCACGTGGCTATCATGCACTGATCGCGTGGCTGATCATGCACTGATCACGTGACTGATCATGCACTGATCACGTGGCTGATCATGCACTGATCACGTGGCTGATCATGCACTGATCACGTGGCTGATCATGCACTGATCACGTAGCTATCATGCACTGATCACGACTGATCATGCACTGATCACGTGGCTGATCATGCACTGATCACGTGGCTGATCATGCACTGATCACGTGGCTGATCATGCACTGATCACGTGACTGATCATGCACTGATCGCGTGGCTGATCATGCACTGATCGCGTGGCTATCATGCACTGATCGCGTGGCTGATCAGGCAATGATCACGTGGCTGATCATGCACTGATCGCGTGGCTGATCATGCACTGATCACGTAACTGATCATGCACTGATCACGTGACTGATCATGCACTGATCACGTGGCTGATCATGCACTGATCGCGTGGCTGAACATGCACTGATCACGTGCTGATCATGCACTGATCACGTGGCTGATCATGCACTGATCGCGTGGCTGATCATGCACTGATCGCGTGGCTATCATGCACTGATCACGTGGCTGATCATGCACTGATCACGTGACTGATCATGCACTGATCACGTGACTGATCATGCACTGATCACGTGGCTATCATGCACTGCTCACGTGGCTGATCATGCATGATCACGCAGCTACCATGTACTGGTCACATGACTGATCATGCACTGATCACGTGACTGATCATGCAGTGATCACGTGGCTATCATGCACTACTCACGTGGCTGATCATGCACTGATCATGTAGCTACCATGTACAGGTCACGTGAATGATCATACACCCATCAGGTGACTGATCATGCACTGATCACGTGGCTATCATGCACTGATCACGAGACTGATCATGCACTGATCACGTCTATATCATGCACTGATCACATGACTGCCCATGCACTGATCGCGTGGATGATCATACACTAATCTTGTGACAGATCATGCACTGATCACGTGGCTGATCATGCACTGATACCGTGACTGAGCATGGACTGATCACATGACTATCATGTAGTGATCACGTGACTTAATGGCGCTGATCATGTGACTGATCATGCGCTGATCATGTTTGCTATCATACACTGATCATGTGCCTCTGGAGGCAATAAACAAAGAGCTGAGTAGGCACGAATCAAACAGTCAGCAGGCAATAATCATGGAACTCAGGTGTGAGGAATCATGCTGCTCAGCTGGCAATAATCAAGCAGCTGAGCAGGCAGGAATTACGCAGCACAGCTGGCAATTGTCAAGCAGATGACAGGCAGGAATCGTGCAGCTCAGCTGGCAATTGTCAAGCAGATGAACAGACGGTAATCACGCAGCTCAGCAGGCCCAGATCACGTGACTGAGCATGCACTGTTCGCGTGGCTGATCATACACTGATCACGTGATGATCATGCACTGATCACTTGGATATCATGCACTGATCGCGTGGCTGATCATACACTGTTCACGTGTCTGACCATGCACTGATCACGTGGCTGATCATACACTGCTCACGTAACTGATCATGCACTGATCGCGTGGCTATCATGCACTGATCACGTGGCTGAACATGCACTGTTCGCGTGGCTGATCACACACCTGTCACGTGACATATCATGCACTGATCACGTGGCACTCATGCACTGATCACGTGGCTGATCATACTCTGCTCACGTAACTCATGCACACATCACGTGGCTATCATGCACTGCTCACGTGGCTCGTCATGGAATGATCACATGCAGCAACCATATACTGGTAACGTGACTGATCATGCAAAGATCACGTAAATGATCATGCACTGTTCACGTGACTGATCATGTACTGATCACGTGACTGATCATGCACTGATCACGTGGCTATCATGCTCTGCTCACGTGGCTGATCATGCACGATCACGTAGCAACCATGTACTGGTCGCGTGACTGATCATGCACTGATCACGTAATTGATCCTGCACTGATCACGTGGCTCATCATGCACTGATCACGTGGCTGATCACACATGTATCGCGTGACTGATCATGCACTGATCACGTGGCTCTCATGCACTGATCGCGTGGCTGTCATGCACTGATCACGTGGATATCATGCACTGATCACGTGGCTGATCACACACGTATCACATGACTGATCATGCACTGATCACGTGGCTATCATGCACTGATCGCGTGGCTATCATGCACTGATCGCGTGGCTGATCAGGCAATGATCACGTAGCTACCATGCACTGATCACGTGACTGATCATGCACTGATCATGTTGATCATGCACTGATCACGTGGCTGATCATGCACTGATCACGTGGCTGATCATACTGATCACGTGACTGATCATGCACTGATCACGTGGCTGATCATGCACTGATCGCGTGCCTGATCATGCACTGATCACGTGGCTGATCATGCACTGATCACGTGACTGATCATGCACTGATCACGTGTCTGATCATGCACTGATCACGTGGCTATCATGCACTGCTCACGTGGCTGATCATGCATGATCACGCAGCTACCATGTACTGGTCACATGACTGATCATGCACTGATCGCGTGACTGATCATGCAGTGATCGCGTGGCTATCATGAACTACTCACGTGGCTGATCATGCAATGATCATGTAGCTACCATGTACAGGTCACGTGAATGATCATGCACCCATCAGGTGACTGATCATGCACTGATCACGTGGCTATCATGCACTGATCACGAGACTGATCATGCACTGATCACGTCTATATCATGCACTGATCACATGACTGCCATGCACTGATCACGTGGATGATCATACACTAATCTTGTGACAGATCATGCACTGATCACGTGGCTGATCATGCACTGATACGGTGACTGAGCATGGACTGATCACGTGACTATCATGTAGTGATCACGTGACTTAATGGCACTGATCATGTGACTGATCATGCGCTGATCATGTTTGCTATCATACACTGATCATGTGCCTCTGGAGGCAATAAACAAAGAGCTGAGTAGGCACGAATCAAACAGTCAGCAGGCAATAATCATGGAACTCAGGTGTGAGGAATCATGCTGCTCAGCTGGCAATAATCAAGCAGCTGAGCAGGCAGGAATTCGCAGCACAGCTGGCAATTGTCAAGCAGATGACAGGCAGGAATCGTGCAGCTCAGCTGGCAATTGTCAAGCAGATGAGCAGACAGTAATCACGCAGCTCAGCAGGCCCAGATCACGTGACTGAGCATGCACTGTTCACGTGGCTGATCATACACTGATCACGTGATGATCATGCACTGATCACTTGGATATCATGCACTGATCACGTGGCTGATCATACACTGTTCACGTGTCTGACCATGCACTGATCACGTGGCTGATCATACACTGCTCGCGTAACTGATCATGCACTGATCGCGTGGCTATCATGCACTGATCACGTGGCTGAACATGCACTGTTCGCGTGGCTGATCACACACCTGTCGCGTGACATATCATGCACTGATCACGTGGCACTCATGCACTGATCACGTGGCTGATCATACTCTGCTCACGTAACTCATGCACACATCACGTGGCTATCATGCACTGCTCACGTGGCTCGTCATGGAATGATCACGTGAACCATATACTGGTCACGTGACTGATCATGCACTGATCACGTAAATGATCATGCACTGTTCACGTGACTGATCATGTACTGATCACGTGACTGATCATGCACTGATCACGTGGCTATCATGCACTGCTCACGTGGCTGATCATGCACGATCACGTAGCAACCATGTACTGGTCACGTGACTGATCATGCACTGATCACGTGGATATCATGCACTGATCACGTGGCTGATCTATCACGTGACTGATCATGCACTGATCACGTGGCTATCATGCACTGATCACGTGGCTATCATGCACTGATCACGTGGCTGATCATGCACTGATCACGTGGCTATCATGCACTGATCACGTGACTGATCATGCACTGATCGCGTGAATGATCATGCACTGATCACGTGGCTGATCATGCACTGATCACGTGGCTGATCATGATCACGTGACTGATCATGCACTGATCACGTGACTGATCATGCACTGATCGCGTGGCTATCATGCACTGATCATGGCTGATGCACTGATCACGTGCTGATCATGCACTGATCACGTGGCTGATCATGCACTGATCACGTGACTGATCATGCACTGATCACGTGACTGATCATGCACTGATCACGTGGCTATCATGCACTGATCACGTGGCTGATCATGCATGATCACGTAGCTATCATGTACTGATCACGTGACTGATCATGCACTGATCACGTGACTGATCATGCACTGATCACGTGGCTATCATGCACTGATCACGGCTGATCATGCACTGATCACGTGACTGGTCATGCACTGATCACGTGGCTGATCATGCACTGATCACGTGACTGATCATGCACTGATCACGTGTCTGATCATGCACTGATCACGTGGCTATCATGCACTGCTCACGTGGCTGATCATGCCATGATCACCCAGCTACCATGTACTGGTCACATGACTGATCATGCACTGATCACGTGACTGATCATGCAGTGATCACGTGGCTATCATGCACTACTCACGTGGCTGATCATGCAATGATCATGTAGCTACCATGTACAGGTCACGTGAATGATCATACACCCATCAGGTGACTGATCATGCACTGATCACGTGGCTATCATGCACTGATCACGAGACTGATCATGCACTGATCACGTCTATATCATGCACTGATCACATGACTGCCATGCACTGATCACGTGGATGATCATACACTAATCTTGTGACAGATCATGCACTGATCACGTGGCTGATCATGCACTGATACCGTGACTGAGCATGGACTGATCACATGACTATCATGTAGTGATCACGTGACTTAATGGCGCTGATCATGTGACTGATCATGCGCTGATCATGTTTGCTATCATACACTGATCATGTGCCTCTGGAGGCAATAAACAAAGAGCTGAGTAGGCACGAATCAAACAGTCAGCAGGCAATAATCATGGAACTCAGGTGTGAGGAATCATGCTGCTCAGCTGGCAATAATCAAGCAGCTGAGCAGGCAGGAATTACGCAGCACAGCTGGCAATTGTCAAGCAGATGACAGGCAGGAATCGTGCAGCTCAGCTGGCAATTGTCAAGCAGATGAGCAGACAGTAATCACGCAGCTCAGCAGGCCCAGATCACGTGACTGAGCATGCACTGTTCGCGTGGCTGATCATACACTGATCACGTGATGATCATGCACTGATCACTTGGATATCATGCACTGATCACGTGGCTGATCATACACTGTTCACGTGTCTGACCATGCACTGATCACGTGGCTGATCATACACTGCTCACGTAACTGATCATGCACTGATCACGTGGCTATCATGCACTGATCGCGTGGCTGATCATGCACTGATCACGTGGCTGATCACACACCTGTCACGTGACATATCATGCACTGATCACGTGGCACTCATGCACTGATCGCGTGGCTGATCATACTCTGCTCACGTAACTCATGCACACATCACGTGGCTATCATGCACTGATCACGTGGCTGATCATGCAATGATCATAGCTACCATATACTGGTCGCGTGACTGATCATGCACTGATCACGTGGCTGATCATGCACTGATCACGTGGCTGATCATGCACTGATCACGTGGCTGATCATGCACTGATCACGTGGCTGATCATGTATCACGTGACTGATCATGCACTGATCACGTGGCTGATCATGCACTGATCACGTGGCTATCATGCACTGATCACGTGGCTGATCATGCACTGATCACGTGCTGATCATGCACTGGTCACGTGTGATCATGCACTGATCACATAATGATCATGCACTGATCACGTGGCTGATCATGCACTGATCACGTGGCTGATCATGCACTGATCACGTAACTGATCATGCACTGATCACGTGGCTGATCATGCACTGATCACGTGGCTATCATGCACTGATCACGTGGCTGATCATACACTGATCACGTGACTGATCATGCACTGATCACGTGGCTGATCATGCACTGATACCGTGACTGAGCATGGACTGATCACATGACTATCATGTAGTGATCACGTGACTTAATCATGCTGATCATGTGACTGATCATGCACTGATCATGTTTGCTATCATACACTGATCATGTGCCTCTGGAGGCAATAAACAAAGAGCTGAGTAGGCACGAATCAAACAGTCAGCAGGCAATAATCATGGAACTCAGGTGTGAGGAATCATGCTGCTCAGCTGGCAATAATCAAGCTGAGCAGGCAGGAATTACGCAGCACAGCTGGCAATTGTCAAGCAGATGACAGGCAGGAATCGTGCAGCTCAGCTGGCAATTGTCAAGCAGATGAGCAGACAGTAATCACGCAGCTCAGCAGGCCCAGATCACGTGACTGAGCATGCACTGTTCGCGTGGCTGATCATACACTGATCACGTGATGATCATGCACTGATCACTTGGATATCATGCACTGATCACGTGGCTGATCATACACTGTTCACGTGTCTGACCATGCACTGATCACGTGGCTGATCATACACTGCTCACGTAACTGATCATGCACTGATCGCGTGGCTATCATGCACTGATCACGTGGCTGAACATGCACTGTTCACGTGGCTGATCACACACCTGTCACGTGACATATCATGCACTGATCACGTGGCACTCATGCACTGATCACGTGGCTGATCATACTCTGCTCACGTAACTCATGCACATCACGTGGCTATCATGCACTGCTCACGTGGCTCGTCATGGAATGATCACGTAGCAACCATATACTGGTCACGTGACTGATCATGCACAGATCACGTAAATGATCATGCACTGTTCACGTGACTGATCATGTACTGATCACGTGACTGATCATGCACTGATCACGTGGCTATCATGCTCTGCTCACGTGGCTGATCATGCAACGATCACGTAGCAACCATGTACTGGTCACGTGACTGATCATGCACTGATCACGTAATTGATCCTGCACTGATCACGTGGCTCATCATGCACTGATCACGTGGCTGATCACACATGTATCACGTGACTGATCATGCACTGATCACGTGGCTCTCATGCACTGATCACGTGGCTGTCATGCACTGATCACGTGGATATCATGCACTGATCACGTGGCTGATCACACACGTATCACATGACTGATCATGCACTGATCACGTGGCTATCATGCACTGATCACGTGGCTATCATGCACTGATCACGTGGCTGATCATGCAATGATCACATGGCTACCATGTACTGGTCACGTGACTGATCATGCACTGATCACGTAATTGATCATGCACTGATCATGTGGCTGATCATGCACTGATCACGTGGCTGATCATGCACTGATCACGTAACTGATCATGCACTGATCACGTGACTGATCATGCACTGATCACGTGGCTATCATGCACTGATCACTTGGCTGACATACACTGATCACGTGCCTGATCATGCACTGATCACGTGGCTGATCATGCACTGATCACGTGACTGATCATGCACTGATCACGTGTCTGATCATGCACTGATCACGTGGCTATCATGCACTGCTCACGTGGCTGATCATGCCATGATCACAGCTACCATGTACTGTCACATGACTGATCATGCACTGATCACGTGACTGATCATGCACTGATCACGTGGCTATCATGAACTACTCACGTGGCTGATCATGCAATGATCATGTAGCTACCATGTACAGGTCACGTGAATGATCATACACCCATCAGGTGACTGATCATGCACTGATCACGTGGCTATCATGCACTGATCACGTGACTGATCATGCACTGATCACGTCTATATCATGCACTGATCACATGACTGCCCATGCACTGATCACGTGGATGATCATACACTAATCTTGTGACAGATCATGCACTGATCACGTGGCTGATCATGCACTGATACCGTGACTGAGCATGGACTGATCACATGACTATCATGTAGTGATCACGTGACTTAATGGCACTGATCATGTGACTGATCATGCGCTGATCATGTTTGCTATCATACACTGATCATGTGCCTCTGGAGGCAATAAACAAAGAGCTGAGTAGGCACGAATCAAACAGTCAGCAGGCAATAATCATGGAACTCAGGTGTGAGGAATCATGCTGCTCAGCTGGCAATAATCAAGCAGCTGAGCAGGCAGGAATTACGCAGCACAGCTGGCAATTGTCAAGCAGATGACAGGCAGGAATCGTGCAGCTCAGCTGGCAATTGTCAAGCAGATGAGCAGACAGTAATCACGCAGCTCAGGCCCTGATCACGTGACTGAGCATGCACTGTTCACGTGGCTGATCATACACTGATCACGTGATGATCATGCACTGATCACTTGGATATCATGCACTGATCACGTGGCTGATCATACACTGTTCACGTGTCTGACCATGCACTGATCACGTGGCTGATCATACACTGCTCACGTAACTGATCATGCACTGATCACGTGGCTATCATGCACTGATCACGTGGCTGAACATGCACTGTTCACGTGGCTGATCACACTGTCACGTGACTATCATGCACTGATCACGTGGCACTCATGCACTGATCACGTGGCTGATCATACTCTGCTCACGTGCTCATGCACACATCACGTGGCTATCATGCACTGATCACGTGGCTGTCATGGAATGATCACGTAGCTACCATATACTGGTCACGTGACTGATCATGCACTGATCACGTAAATGATCATGCACTGATCACGTGACTGATCATGCACTGATCACGTGACTGATCATGCACTGATCACGTGGCTATCATGCACTGATCACGTGTGATCATGCACTGATCACGTGGCTGATCACACACTGTCACGTGACTATCATGCACTGATCACGTGGCACTCATGCACTGATCACGTGGCTGATCATACACTGATCACGTGACTCATGCACACATCACGTGGCTATCATGCACTGATCACGTGGCTGTCATGCAATGATCACGTAGCCCATATACTGATCATGTGACTGATCATGCACGATCACGTGACTGATCATGCACTGATCACGTGACTGATCATGCACTGATCACGTGACTGATCATGCACTGATCACGTGGCTATCATGCACTGATCACGTGGCTGATCATGCACTGATCACGTAGCTAACCATGTACTGATCACGTGACTGATCATGCACTGATCACGTAATTGATCATGCACTGATCACGTGGCTGATCATGCACTGATCACGTGGCTGATCATACATGTATCACGTGCTGATCATGCACTGATCACGTGGCTATCATGCACTGATCACGTGGCTGTCATGCACTGATCACGTGGATATCATGCACTGATCACGTGGCTGATCACACTATCACGTGACTGATCATGCACTGATCACGTGGCTATCATGCACTGATCACGTGGCTATCATGCACTGATCACGTGGCTGATCATGCAATGATCACGTGCTACCATGTACTGGTCACGTGACTGATCATGCACTGATCACGTAATTGATCATGCACTGATCACGTGGCTGATCATGCACTGATCACGTGGCTGATCATGCACTGATCACGTGACTGATCATGCACTGATCACGTGACTGATCATGCACTGATCACGTGGCTATCATGCACTGATCACGTGGCTGACATACACTGATCACGTGCCTGATCATGCACTGATCACGTGGCTGATCATGCACTGATCACGTGACTGATCATGCACTGATCATGTCTGATCATGCACTGATCACGTGGCTATCATGCACTGCTCACGTGGCTGATCATGCCATGATCACAGCTACCATGTACTGGTCACATGACTGATCATGCACTGATCACGTGACTGATCATGCAGTGATCACGTGGCTATCATGACTACTCACGTGGCTGATCATGCAATGATCATGTAGCTACCATGTACAGGTCACGTGAATGATCATACACCCATCAGGTGACTGATCATGCACTGATCACGTGGCTATCATGCACTGATCACGAGACTGATCATGCACTGATCACGTCTATATCATGCACTGATCACATGACTGCCCATGCACTGATCACGTGGATGATCATACACTAATCATGTGACAGATCATGCACTGATCACGTGGCTGATCATGCACTGATACCGTGACTGAGCATGGACTGATCACATGACTATCATGTAGTGATCACGTGACTTAATGGCGCTGATCATGTGACTGATCATGCGCTGATCATGTTTGCTATCATACACTGATCATGTGCCTCTGGAGGCAATAAACAAAGAGCTGAGTAGGCACGAATCAAACAGTCAGCAGGCAATAATCATGGAACTCAGGTGTGAGGAATCATGCTGCTCAGCTGGCAATAATCAAGCAGCTGAGCAGGCAGGAATTACGCAGCACAGCTGGCAATTGTCAAGCAGATGACAGGCAGGAATCGTGCAGCTCAGCTGGCAATTGTCAAGCAGATGAGCAGACAGTAATCACGCAGCTCAGCAGGCCCAGATCACGTGACTGAGCATGCACTGTTCACGTGGCTGATCATACACTGATCACGTGATGATCATGCACTGATCACTTGGATATCATGCACTGATCACGTGGCTGATCATACACTGTTCACGTGTCTGACCATGCACTGATCACGTGGCTGATCATACACTGCTCACGTAACTGATCATGCACTGATCACGTGGCTATCATGCACTGATCACGTGGCTGAACATGCACTGTTCACGTGGCTGATCACACACCTGTCACGTGACATATCATGCACTGATCACGTGGCACTCATGCACTGATCACGTGGCTGATCATACTCTGCTCACGTAACTCATGCACATCACGTGGCTATCATGCACTGCTCACGTGGCTCGTCATGGAATGATCACGGCTAACCATATACTGGTCACGTGACTGATCATGCACAGATCACGTAAATGATCATGCACTGTTCACGTGACTGATCATGTACTGATCACGTGACTGATCATGCACTGATCACGTGGCTATCATGCTCTGCTCACGTGGCTGATCATGCAACGATCACGGCAACCATGTACTGGTCACGTGACTGATCATGCACTGATCACGTAATTGATCCTGCACTGATCACGTGGCTCATCATGCACTGATCACGTGGCTGATCACATGTATCACGTGACTGATCATGCACTGATCGTGGCTCTCATGCACTGATCACGTGGCTGTCATGCACTGATCACGTGGATATCATGCACTGATCACGTGGCTGATCACGTATCACATGACTGATCATGCACTGATCACGTGGCTATCATGCACTGATCACGTGGCTGATCATGCACTGATCACGTGGCTATCATGCACTGATCACGTGGCTGATCATGCAATCTGAGCTATCATGCAGTCGTGACTGATCATGCACTGATCACGTAATTGATCATGCACTGATCATGTGGCTGATCATGCACTGATCACGTGGCTGATCATGCACTGATCACGTACTGATCATGCACTGATCACGTGACTGATCATGCACTGATCACGTGGCTATCATGCACTGATCACGTGGCTGATCATGCACTGATCACGTGACTGATCATGCACTGATCACGTGGCTGATCATGCACTGATCACGTGACTGATCATGCACTGATCACGTGGCTGATCATGCACTGATCACGTGACTGATCATGCACTGATCACGTGGCTATCATGCACTGATCACGTGGCTGATCATGCACTGATCACGTGGCTGATCACACTGATCACGTGACTATCATGCACTGATCACGTGGCACTCATGCACTGATCACGTGGCTGATCATGCTCCGCGTAGCACACGCATTGGCTATCATGCACTGCTCACGTGGCTGTCATGCAATGATCACATTAGCAACCATATACTGATCGTGACTGATCATGCACTGATCACGTAAATGATCATGCACTGTTCACGTGACTGATCATGCACTGATCACGTGACTGATCATGCACTGATCACGTGGCTATCATGCACTGATCACGTGGCTGATCATGCACGATCCATGGCAACCATGTACTGATCACGTGACTGATCATGCACTGATGTGATCATGCACTGATCACGTGGCTGATCATGCACTGATCACGTGGCTGATCACACATGATCACGTGACTGATCATGCACTGATCACGTGGCTCTCATGCACTGATCACGTGGCTGTCATGCACTGATCACGTGGCTATCATGCACTGATCACGTGGCTGATCACACATCACATGACTGATCATGCACTGATCGTGGCTATCATGCACTGATCACGTGGCTATCATGCACTGATCACGTGGCTGATCATGCAATGATCACGTAGCTACCATGTACTGGTCACGTGACTGATCATGCACTGATCACGTGAATTGATCATGCACTGATCATGTGGCTGATCATGCACTGATCACGTGGCTGATCACACTGATCACGTGCTGATCATGCACTGATCACGTGACTGATCATGCACTGATCACGTGGCTGATCATGCACTGATCACGTGGCTGATCATGCACTGATCACGTGACTGATCATGCACTGATCACGTGTCTGATCATGCACTGATCACGTGGCTATCATGCACTGCTCACGTGGCTGATCATGCCATGATCACGCAGCTACCATGTACTGGTCACATGACTGATCATGCACTGATCACGTGACTGATCATGCAGTGATCACGTGGCTATCATGCACTACTCACGTGGCTGATCATGCAATGATCATGTAGCTACCATGTACAGGTCACGTGAATGATCATACACCCATCAGGTGACTGATCATGCACTGATCACGTGGCTATCATGCACTGATCACGAGACTGATCATGCACTGATCACGTCTATATCATGCACTGATCACATGACTGCCATGCACTGATCACGTGGATGATCATACACTAATCTTGTGACAGATCATGCACTGATCACGTGGCTGATCATGCACTGATACCGTGACTGAGCATGGACTGATCACATGACTATCATGTAGTGATCACGTGACTTAATGGCGCTGATCATGTGACTGATCATGCGCTGATCATGTTTGCTATCATACACTGATCATGTGCCTCTGGAGGCAATAAACAAAGAGCTGAGTAGGCACGAATCAAACAGTCAGCAGGCAATAATCATGGAACTCAGGTGTGAGGAATCATGCTGCTCAGCTGGCAATAATCAAGCAGCTGAGCAGGCAGGAATTACGCAGCACAGCTGGCAATTGTCAAGCAGATGACAGGCAGGAATCGTGCAGCTCAGCTGGCAATTGTCAAGCAGATGAGCAGACAGTAATCACGCAGCTCAGCAGGCCCAGATCACGTGACTGAGCATGCACTGTTCACGTGGCTGATCATACACTGATCACGTGATGATCATGCACTGATCACTTGGATATCATGCACTGATCACGTGGCTGATCATACACTGTTCACGTGTCTGACCATGCACTGATCACGTGGCTGATCATACACTGCTCACGTAACTGATCATGCACTGATCACGTGGCTATCATGCACTGATCACGTGGCTGAACATGCACTGTTCACGTGGCTGATCACACACTGTCACGTGACATATCATGCACTGATCACGTGGCACTCATGCACTGATCACGTGGCTGATCATACTCTGCTCACGTAACTCATGCACACATCACGTGGCTATCATGCACTGCTCACGTGGCTGTCATGGAATGATCACGTAGCTACCATATACTGGTCACGTGACTGATCATGCACAGATCACGTAAATGATCATGCACTGTTCACGTGACTGATCATGTACTGATCACGTGACTGATCATGCACTGATCACGTGGCTATCATGCTCTGCTCACGTGGCTGATCATGCAGCGATCACGTAGCAACCATGTACTGATCGTGACTGATCATGCACTGATCACGTGGATATCATGCACTGATCACGTGGCTGATCATGCGTATCACGTGACTGATCATGCACTGATCACGTGGCTCTCATGCACTGATCACGTGGCTATCATGCACTGATCACGTGGCTGATCATGCACATGATCACTGGCTATCCATGCACTGATCACGTGACTGATCATGCACTGATCACGTAATTGATCATGCACTGATCACGTGGCTGATCATGCACTGATCACGTGGCTGATCATGCACTCACACGTGACTGATCATGCACTGATCACGTGGCTGATCATGCACTGATCACGTGGCTATCATGCACTGATCACGTGGCTGATCATGCACTGATCACGTGGCTGATCATGCACTGATCACGTGGCTGATCATGCACTGATCACGTGACTGATCATGCACTGATCACGTGACTGATCATGCACTGATCACGTGGCTATCATGCACTGATCACGTGGCTGATCATGCACTGATCACGCTCTACCATGCACTGATCACATGACTGATCATGCACTGATCACGTGACTGATCATGCACTGATCACGTGGCTATCATGCACTGATCATGGCTGATCATGCACTGATCACGTGCCTGATCATGCACTGATCACGTGGCTGATCATGCACTGATCACGTGACTGATCATGCACTGATCACGTGTCTGATCATGCACTGATCACGTGGCTATCATGCACTGCTCACGTGGCTGATCATGCCATGATCACGGCTACCATGTACTGGTCACATGACTGATCATGCACTGATCACGTGACTGATCATGCACTGATCACGTGGCTATCATGCACTACTCACGTGGCTGATCATGCAATGATCATGTAGCTACCATGTACAGGTCACGTGAATGATCATACACCCATCAGGTGACTGATCATGCACTGATCACGTGGCTATCATGCACTGATCACGAGACTGATCATGCACTGTTCACGTATATCATGCACTGATCACATGACTGCCATGCACTGATCACGTGGATGACATGACAGATCATGCACTGATCACGTGGCTGATCATGCACTGATACCGTGACTGAGCATGGACTGATCACATGACTATCATGTAGTGATCACGTGACTTAATGGCGCTGATCATGTGACTGATCATGCGCTGATCATGTTTGCTATCATACACTGATCATGTGCCTCTGGAGGCAATAAACAAAGAGCTGAGTAGGCACGAATCAAACAGTCAGCAGGCAATAATCATGGAACTCAGGTGTGAGGAATCATGCTGCTCAGCTGGCAATAATCAAGCAGCTGAGCAGGCAGGAATTACGCAGCACAGCTGGCAATTGTCAAGCAGATGACAGGCAGGAATCGTGCAGCTCAGCTGGCAATTGTCAAGCAGATGAGCAGACAGTAATCACGCAGCTCAGCAGGCCCAGATCACGTGACTGAGCATGCACTGTTCACGTGGCTGATCATACACTGATCACGTGATGATCATGCACTGATCACTTGGATATCATGCACTGATCACGTGGCTGATCATACACTGTTCACGTGTCTGACCATGCACTGATCACGTGGCTGATCATACACTGCTCACGTAACTGATCATGCACTGATCACGTGGCTATCATGCACTGATCACGTGGCTGAACATGCACTGTTCACGTGGCTGATCACACCTGTCACGTGACATATCATGCACTGATCACGTGGCACTCATGCACTGATCACGTGGCTGATCATACTCTGCTCACGTAACTCATGCACACATCACGTGGCTATCATGCACTGCTCACGTGGCTGTCATGGAATGATCACGTAGCAACCATATACTGGTCACGTGACTGATCATGCAAAGATCACGTAAATGATCATGCACTGTTCACGTGACTGATCATGCACTGATCACGTGACTGATCATGCACTGATCACGTGGCTATCATGCTCTGCTCACGTGGCTGATCATGCATGATCACGTAGCAACCATGTACTGGTCACGTGACTGATCATGCACTGATCACGTAATTGATCCTGCACTGATCACGTGGCTCATCATGCACTGATCACGTGGCTGATCACACATGTATCACGTGACTGATCATGCACTGATCACGTGGCTCTCATGCACTGATCACGTGGCTGTCATGCACTGATCACGTGGATATCATGCACTGATCACGTGGCTGATCATGCACGTATCACATGACTGATCATGCACTGATCACGTGGCTATCATGCACTGATCACGTGGCTATCATGCACTGATCACGTGGCTGATCATGCACTGATCACGGCTACCATGTACTGGTCACGTGACTGATCATGCACTGATCACGTAATTGATCATGCACTGATCATGTGGCTGATCATGCACTGATCACGTGGCTGATCATACACTGATCACGTAACTGATCATGCACTGATCACGTGACTGATCATGCACTGATCACGTGGCTATCATGCACTGATCACTGGCTGACATACACTGATCACGTGCCTGATCATGCACTGATCACGTGGCTGATCATGCACTGATCACGTGACTGATCATGCACTGATCACGTGATCATGCACTGATCACGTGGCTATCATGCACTGCTCACGTGGCTGATCATGCCATGATCACGCAGCTACCATGTACTGGTCACATGACTGATCATGCACTGATCACGTGACTGATCATGCAGTGATCACGTGGCTATCATGCACTACTCACGTGGCTGATCATGCAATGATCATGTAGCTACCATGTACAGGTCACGTGAATGATCATACACCCATCAGGTGACTGATCATGCACTGATCACGTGGCTATCATGCACTGATCACGTGATCATCACTGTTCACGTCTATATCATGCACTGATCACATGACTGCCCATGCACTGATCACGTGGATGATCATACACTAATCTTGTGACAGATCATGCACTGATCACGTGGCTGATCATGCACTGATACCGTGACTGAGCATGGACTGATCACATGACTATCATGTAGTGATCACGTGACTTAATGGCGCTGATCATGTGACTGATCATGCGCTGATCATGTTTGCTATCATACACTGATCATGTGCCTCTGGAGGCAATAAACAAAGAGCTGAGTAGGCACGAATCAAACAGTCAGCAGGCAATAATCATGGAACTCAGGTGTGAGGAATCATGCTGCTCAGCTGGCAATAATCAAGCAGCTGAGCAGGCAGGAATTAAGCACAGCTGGCAATTGTCAAGCAGATGACAGGCAGGAATCGTGCAGCTCAGCTGGCAATTGTCAAGCAGATGAGCAGACAGTAATCACGCAGCTCAGCAGGCCCAGATCACGTGACTGAGCATGCACTGTTCACGTGGCTGATCATACACTGATCACGTGATGATCATGCACTGATCACTTGGATATCATGCACTGATCACGTGGCTGATCATACACTGTTCACGTGTCTGACCATGCACTGATCACGTGGCTGATCATACACTGCTCACGTAACTGATCATGCACTGATCACGTGGCTATCATGCACTGATCACGTGGCTGATCATGCACTGTTCACGTGGCTGATCATGCACTGATCACGTGGCTGATCATGCACTGATCACGTGGCTGCACTATCGTGGCTGATCATACTCTGATCACGTCTATCATGCACTGATCACGTGGCTATCATGCACTGCTCACGTGGCTGATCATGGAATGATGCACTGATCATGCATCATGCACTGATCACGTGACTGATCATGCACTGATCACGTAAATGATCATGCACTGTTCACGTGACTGATCATGCACTGATCACGTGACTGATCATGCACTGATCACGTGGCTGATCATGCACTGATCACGTGGCTGATGTGCACTGATCACGTGACTGATCATGCACTGATCACGTGACTGATCATGCACTGATCACGTGGCTATCATGCACTGATCACGTGGCTGATCATGCACTGATCACGTGATCATCACTGACTCATGCACTGATCACGTGGCTATCATGCACTGATCACGTGGCTGATCATGCACTGATCACGTGGCTATCATGCACTGATCACGTGGCTGTCATGCACGTGCACACTCATGTGACTGATCATGCACTGATCACGTGAATGATCATGCACTGATCACGTGACTGATCATGCACTGATCACGTGACTGATCATGCACTGATCACGTGGCTATCATGCACTGATCACGTGGCTGATCATGCACTGATCACGTGGCAATCATGCACTGATCACGTGACTGATCATGCACTGATCACGTGGATATCATGCACTGATCACGTGGCTGATCATGCACTGATCACGTGACTGATCATGCACTGATCACGTGGCTGATCATGCACTGATCACGTGGCTATCATGCACTGATCACGTGGCTGATCATGCACTGATCACGTGGCTGATCATGCACTGATCACGTGACTGATCATGCACTGATCACGTAACTGATCATGCACTGATCACGTGGCTGATCATGCACTGATCACGTGGCTGATCATGCACTGATCACGTGACTGATCATGCACTGATCACGTGACTGATCATGCACTGATCACGTGGCTATCATGCACTGATCACGTGGCTGATCATGCACTGATCACGTGCTGATCATGCACTGATCACGTGGCTGATCATGCACTGATCACGTGACTGATCATGCACTGATCACGTGACTGATCATGCACTGATCACGTGGCTATCATGCACTGATCACGTGGCTGATCATGCACTGATCACGTGGCTATCATGCACTGATCACGTGACTGATCATGCACTGATCACGTGACTGATCATGCACTGATCACGTGGCTATCATGCACTGATCACGTGGCTGATCATACACTGATCACGTGACTGATCATGCACTGATCACGTGGCTGATCATGCACTGATCACGTGACTGATCATGCACTGATCACGTGACTGATCATGCACTGATCACGTGGCTATCATGCACTGCTCACGTGGCTGATCATGCCATGATCACGCAGCTACCATGTACTGGTCACATGACTGATCATGCACTGATCACGTGACTGATCATGCAGTGATCACGTGGCTATCATGCACTACTCACGTGGCTGATCATGCAATGATCATGTAGCTACCATGTACAGGTCACGTGAATGATCATACACCCATCAGGTGACTGATCATGCACTGATCACGTGGCTATCATGCACTGATCACGAGACTGATCATGCACTGATCACGTCTATATCATGCACTGATCACATGACTGCCCATGCACTGATCACGTGGATGATCATACACTAATCATGTGACAGATCATGCACTGATCACGTGGCTGATCATGCACTGATACCGTGACTGAGCATGGACTGATCACATGACTATCATGTAGTGATCACGTGACTTAATGGCGCTGATCATGTGACTGATCATGCGCTGATCATGTTTGCTATCATACACTGATCATGTGCCTCTGGAGGCAATAAACAAAGAGCTGAGTAGGCACGAATCAAACAGTCAGCAGGCAATAATCATGGAACTCAGGTGTGAGGAATCATGCTGCTCAGCTGGCAATAATCAAGCAGCTGAGCAGGCAGGAATTACGCAGCACAGCTGGCAATTGTCAAGCAGATGACAGGCAGGAATCGTGCAGCTCAGCTGGCAATTGTCAAGCAGATGAGCAGACAGTAATCACGCAGCTCAGCAGGCCCAGATCACGTGACTGAGCATGCACTGTTCACGTGGCTGATCATACACTGATCACGTGATGATCATGCACTGATCACTTGGATATCATGCACTGATCACGTGGCTGATCATACACTGTTCACGTGTCTGACCATGCACTGATCACGTGGCTGATCATACACTGCTCACGTAACTGATCATGCACTGATCACGTGGCTATCATGCACTGATCACGTGGCTGAACATGCACTGTTCACGTGGCTGATCACACACCTGTCACGTGACATATCATGCACTGATCACGTGGCACTCATGCACTGATCACGTGGCTGATCATACTCTGCTCACGTAACTCATGCACACATCACGTGGCTATCATGCACTGCTCACGTGGCTCGTCATGGAATGATCACGTAGCTACCATATACTGGTCACGTGACTGATCATGCAAAGATCACGTAAATGATCATGCACTGTTCACGTGACTGATCATGTACTGATCACGTGACTGATCATGCACTGATCACGTGGCTATCATGCTCTGCTCACGTGGCTGATCATGCAACGATCACGTAGCAACCATGTACTGGTCACGTGACTGATCATGCACTGATCACGTAATTGATCCTGCACTGATCACGTGGCTCATCATGCACTGATCACGTGGCTGATCACACATGTATCACGTGACTGATCATGCACTGATCACGTGGCTCTCATGCACTGATCACGTGGCTGTCATGCACTGATCACGTGGATATCATGCACTGATCACGTGGCTGATCACACACGTATCACATGACTGATCATGCACTGATCACGTGGCTATCATGCACTGATCACGTGGCTATCATGCACTGATCACGTGGCTGATCATGCACTGATCACGTAGCTACCATGTACTGATCACGTGACTGATCATGCACTGATCACGTAATTGATCATGCACTGATCACGTGGCTGATCATGCACTGATCACGTGGCTGATCATACACTGATCACGTAACTGATCATGCACTGATCACGTGACTGATCATGCACTGATCACGTGGCTATCATGCACTGATCACGTGGCTGATCATGCACTGATCACGTGCCTGATCATGCACTGATCACGTGGCTGATCATGCACTGATCACGTGACTGATCATGCACTGATCACGTGACTGATCATGCACTGATCACGTGGCTATCATGCACTGCTCACGTGGCTGATCATGCCATGATCACGCAGCTACCATGTACTGGTCACATGACTGATCATGCACTGATCACGTGACTGATCATGCACTGATCACGTGGCTATCATGCACTACTCACGTGGCTGATCATGCAATGATCATGTAGCTACCATGTACAGGTCACGTGAATGATCATACACCCATCAGGTGACTGATCATGCACTGATCACGTGGCTATCATGCACTGATCACGAGATCATGCACTGATCACGTCTATATCATGCACTGATCACATGACTGCCCATGCACTGATCACGTGGATGATCATACACTAATCTTGTGACAGATCATGCACTGATCACGTGGCTGATCATGCACTGATACCGTGACTGAGCATGGACTGATCACATGACTATCATGTAGTGATCACGTGACTTAATGGCACTGATCATGTGACTGATCATGCGCTGATCATGTTTGCTATCATACACTGATCATGTGCCTCTGGAGGCAATAAACAAAGAGCTGAGTAGGCACGAATCAAACAGTCAGCAGGCAATAATCATGGAACTCAGGTGTGAGGAATCATGCTGCTCAGCTGGCAATAATCAAGCAGCTGAGCAGGCAGGAATTACGCAGCACAGCTGGCAATTGTCAAGCAGATGACAGGCAGGAATCGTGCAGCTCAGCTGGCAATTGTCAAGCAGATGAGCAGACAGTAATCACGCAGCTCAGCAGGCCCTGATCACGTGACTGAGCATGCACTGTTCACGTGGCTGATCATACACTGATCACGTGATGATCATGCACTGATCACTTGGATATCATGCACTGATCACGTGGCTGATCATACACTGTTCACGTGTCTGACCATGCACTGATCACGTGGCTGATCATACACTGCTCACGTAACTGATCATGCACTGATCACGTGGCTATCATGCACTGATCACGTGGCTGAACATGCACTGATCACGTGGCTGATCACACACTGTCACGTGACATATCATGCACTGATCACGTGGCACTCATGCACTGATCACGTGGCTGATCATACACTGATCACGTAACTCATGCACACATCACGTGGCTATCATGCACTGCTCACGTGGCTGATCATGCAATGATCACGTAGCAACCATATACTGGTCACGTGACTGATCATGCACTGATCACGTAAATGATCATGCACTGATCACGTGACTGATCATGCACTGATCACGTGACTGATCATGCACTGATCACGTGGCTATCATGCACTGATCACGTGGCTGATCATGCACTGATCACGTGGCTGATCATGCACTGATCACGTGACTGATCATGCACTGATCACGTGGCACTCATGCACTGATCACGTGGCTGATCATGCACTGATCACGTGACTCATGCACTGATCACGTGGCTATCATGCACTGATCACGTGGCTGTCATGCACTGATCACGTGGCAACCATATACTGGTCACGTGACTGATCATGCACTGATCACGTGACTGATCATGCACTGATCACGTGACTGATCATGCACTGATCACGTGACTGATCATGCACTGATCACGTGGCTATCATGCACTGATCACGTGGCTGATCATGCACTGATCACGTAGCTACCATGCACTGATCACGTGACTGATCATGCACTGATCACGTTGATCATGCACTGATCACGTGGCTGATCATGCACTGATCACGTGGCTGATCACACACTGATCACGTGACTGATCATGCACTGATCACGTGGCTGATCATGCACTGATCACGTGGCTGATCATGCACTGATCACGTGGCTGATCATGCACTGATCACGTGGCTGATCATGCACTGATCACGTGACTGATCATGCACTGATCACGTGGCTGATCATGCACTGATCACGTGGCTATCATGCACTGATCACGTGGCTGATCATGCACTGATCACGTGGCTATCATGCACTGATCACGTGACTGATCATGCACTGATCACGTAATTGATCATGCACTGATCACGTGGCTGATCATGCACTGATCACGTGGCTGATCATGCACTGATCACGTGACTGATCATGCACTGATCACGTGACTGATCATGCACTGATCACGTGGCTATCATGCACTGATCACGTGGCTGATCATACACTGATCACGTGCCTGATCATGCACTGATCACGTGGCTGATCATGCACTGATCACGTGACTGATCATGCACTGATCACGTGACTGATCATGCACTGATCACGTGGCTATCATGCACTGCTCACGTGGCTGATCATGCATGATCACGCAGCTACCATGTACTGGTCACATGACTGATCATGCACTGATCACGTGACTGATCATGCAGTGATCACGTGGCTATCATGCACTACTCACGTGGCTGATCATGCAATGATCATGTAGCTACCATGTACAGGTCACGTGAATGATCATACACCCATCAGGTGACTGATCATGCACTGATCACGTGGCTATCATGCACTGATCACGAGACTGATCATGCACTGATCACGTCTATATCATGCACTGATCACATGACTGCCCATGCACTGATCACGTGGATGATCATACACTAATCATGTGACAGATCATGCACTGATCACGTGGCTGATCATGCACTGATACCGTGACTGAGCATGGACTGATCACATGACTATCATGTAGTGATCACGTGACTTAATGGCGCTGATCATGTGACTGATCATGCGCTGATCATGTTTGCTATCATACACTGATCATGTGCCTCTGGAGGCAATAAACAAAGAGCTGAGTAGGCACGAATCAAACAGTCAGCAGGCAATAATCATGGAACTCAGCTGTGAGGAATCATGCTGCTCAGCTGGCAATAATCAAGCAGCTGAGCAGGCAGGAATTACGCAGCACAGCTGGCAATTGTCAAGCAGATGACAGGCAGGAATCGTGCAGCTCAGCTGGCAATTGTCAAGCAGATGAGCAGACAGTAATCACGCAGCTCAGCAGGCCCAGATCACGTGACTGAGCATGCACTGTTCACGTGGCTGATCATACACTGATCACGTGATGATCATGCACTGATCACTTGGATATCATGCACTGATCACGTGGCTGATCATACACTGTTCACGTGTCTGACCATGCACTGATCACGTGGCTGATCATACACTGCTCACGTAACTGATCATGCACTGATCACGTGGCTATCATGCACTGATCACGTGGCTGAACATGCACTGTTCACGTGGCTGATCACACACCTGTCACGTGACATATCATGCACTGATCACGTGGCACTCATGCACTGATCACGTGGCTGATCATACTCTGCTCACGTAACTCATGCACACATCACGTGGCTATCATGCACTGCTCACGTGGCTCGTCATGGAATGATCACGTAGCTACCATATACTGGTCACGTGACTGATCATGCACTGATCACGTAAATGATCATGCACTGTTCACGTGACTGATCATGTACTGATCACGTGACTGATCATGCACTGATCACGTGGCTATCATGCACTGCTCACGTGGCTGATCATGCAACGATCACGTAGCAACCATGTACTGGTCACGTGACTGATCATGCACTGATCACGTAATTGATCATGCACTGATCACGTGGCTCATCATGCACTGATCACGTGGCTGATCACACATGATCACGTGACTGATCATGCACTGATCACGTGGCTATCATGCACTGATCACGTGGCTGATCATGCACTGATCACGTGGATATCATGCACTGATCACGTGGCTGATCACACACGTATCACGTGACTGATCATGCACTGATCACGTGGCTATCATGCACTGATCACGTGGCTGATCATGCACTGATCACGTGGCTATCATGCACTGATCACGTGGCTGATCATGCACTGATCACGTGGCTATCATGCACTGATCACGTGACTGATCATGCACTGATCACGTGGCTGATCATGCACTGATCACGTGGCTGATCATGCACTGATCACGTGGCTGATCATGCACTGATCACGTGACTGATCATGCACTGATCACGTGACTGATCATGCACTGATCACGTGGCTATCATGCACTGATCACGTGGCTGATCATGCACTGATCACGTGACTGATCATGCACTGATCACGTGGCTGATCATGCACTGATCACGTGACTGATCATGCACTGATCACGTGGCTATCATGCACTGATCACGTGGCTGATCATGCACTGATCACGTAGCTATCATGCACTGATCACGTGACTGATCATGCACTGATCACGTGACTGATCATGCACTGATCACGTGGCTGATCATGCACTGATCACGTGGCTGATCACACTGATCACGTGACTGATCATGCACTGATCACGTGGCTATCATGCACTGATCACGTGGCTGATCATGCACTGATCACGTGGCTGATCATGCACTGATCACGTGGCTGATCATGCACTGATCACGTGACTGATCATGCACTGATCACGTGGCTGATCATGCACTGATCACGTGGCTGATCATGCACTGATCACGTGGCTGATCATGCACTGATCACGTGGCTGATCATGCACTGATCACGTGACTGATCATGCACTGATCACGTAATTGATCATGCACTGATCACGTGGCTGATCATGCACTGATCACGTGGCTGATCATGCACTGATCACGTGACTGATCATGCACTGATCACGTGACTGATCATGCACTGATCACGTGGCTATCATGCACTGATCACGTGGCTGATCATGCACTGATCACGTGACTGATCATGCACTGATCACGTGGCTGATCATGCACTGATCACGTGACTGATCATGCACTGATCACGTGGCTGATCATGCACTGATCACGTGACTATCATGCACTGATCACGTGGCTGATCATGCACTGATCACGTGGCTGATCATGCACTGATCACGTGACTGATCATGCACTGATCACGTGACTGATCATGCACTGATCACGTGGCTATCATGCACTGATCACGTGGCTGATCATGCACTGATCACGTGACTGATCATGCACTGATCACGTGGCTGATCATGCACTGATCACGTGACTGATCATGCACTGATCACGTGACTGATCATGCACTGATCACGTGGCTATCATGCACTGCTCACGTGGCTGATCATGCATGATCACGCAGCTACCATGTACTGGTCACATGACTGATCATGCACTGATCACGTGACTGATCATGCAGTGATCACGTGGCTATCATGCACTACTCACGTGGCTGATCATGCAATGATCATGTAGCTACCATGTACAGGTCACGTGAATGATCATACACCCATCAGGTGACTGATCATGCACTGATCACGTGGCTATCATGCACTGATCACGAGACTGATCATGCACTGATCACGTCTATATCATGCACTGATCACATGACTGCCCATGCACTGATCACGTGGATGATCATACACTAATCATGTGACAGATCATGCACTGATCACGTGGCTGATCATGCACTGATACCGTGACTGAGCATGGACTGATCACATGACTATCATGTAGTGATCACGTGACTTAATGGCGCTGATCATGTGACTGATCATGCGCTGATCATGTTTGCTATCATACACTGATCATGTGCCTCTGGAGGCAATAAACAAAGAGCTGAGTAGGCACGAATCAAACAGTCAGCAGGCAATAATCATGGAACTCAGGTGTGAGGAATCATGCTGCTCAGCTGGCAATAATCAAGCAGCTGAGCAGGCAGGAATTACGCAGCACAGCTGGCAATTGTCAAGCAGATGACAGGCAGGAATCGTGCAGCTCAGCTGGCAATTGTCAAGCAGATGAGCAGACAGTAATCACGCAGCTCAGCAGGCCCAGATCACGTGACTGAGCATGCACTGTTCACGTGGCTGATCATACACTGATCACGTGATGATCATGCACTGATCACTTGGATATCATGCACTGATCACGTGGCTGATCATACACTGTTCACGTGTCTGACCATGCACTGATCACGTGGCTGATCATACACTGCTCACGTAACTGATCATGCACTGATCACGTGGCTATCATGCACTGATCACGTGGCTGAACATGCACTGTTCACGTGGCTGATCACACACCTGTCACGTGACATATCATGCACTGATCACGTGGCACTCATGCACTGATCACGTGGCTGATCATACTCTGCTCACGTAACTCATGCACACATCACGTGGCTATCATGCACTGCTCACGTGGCTCGTCATGGAATGATCACGTAGCTACCATATACTGGTCACGTGACTGATCATGCACAGATCACGTAAATGATCATGCACTGTTCACGTGACTGATCATGTACTGATCACGTGACTGATCATGCACTGATCACGTGGCTATCATGCTCTGCTCACGTGGCTGATCATGCAACGATCACGTAGCAACCATGTACTGGTCACGTGACTGATCATGCACTGATCACGTAATTGATCCTGCACTGATCACGTGGCTCATCATGCACTGATCACGTGGCTGATCACACATGTATCACGTGACTGATCATGCACTGATCACGTGGCTCTCATGCACTGATCACGTGGCTGTCATGCACTGATCACGTGGATATCATGCACTGATCACGTGGCTGATCACACACGTATCACATGACTGATCATGCACTGATCACGTGGCTATCATGCACTGATCACGTGGCTATCATGCACTGATCACGTGGCTGATCATGCACTGATCACGTGCTATCATGCACTGGTCACGTGACTGATCATGCACTGATCACGTAATTGATCATGCACTGATCACGTGGCTGATCATGCACTGATCACGTGGCTGATCATGCACTGATCACGTGACTGATCATGCACTGATCACGTGACTGATCATGCACTGATCACGTGGCTGATCATGCACTGATCACGTGGCTGATCATGCACTGATCACGTGGCTGATCATGCACTGATCACGTGACTGATCATGCACTGATCACGTGTCTGATCATGCACTGATCACGTGGCTATCATGCACTGCTCACGTGGCTGATCATGCCATGATCACGCAGCTACCATGTACTGGTCACATGACTGATCATGCACTGATCACGTGACTGATCATGCACTGATCACGTGGCTATCATGCACTACTCACGTGGCTGATCATGCAATGATCATGTAGCTACCATGTACAGGTCACGTGAATGATCATACACCCATCAGGTGACTGATCATGCACTGATCACGTGGCTATCATGCACTGATCACGAGACTGATCATGCACTGATCACGTCTATATCATGCACTGATCACATGACTGCCCATGCACTGATCACGTGGATGATCATACACTAATCTTGTGACAGATCATGCACTGATCACGTGGCTGATCATGCACTGATACCGTGACTGAGCATGGACTGATCACATGACTATCATGTAGTGATCACGTGACTTAATGGCGCTGATCATGTGACTGATCATGCGCTGATCATGTTTGCTATCATACACTGATCATGTGCCTCTGGAGGCAATAAACAAAGAGCTGAGTAGGCACGAATCAAACAGTCAGCAGGCAATAATCATGGAACTCAGGTGTGAGGAATCATGCTGCTCAGCTGGCAATAATCAAGCAGCTGAGCAGGCAGGAATTACGCAGCACAGCTGGCAATTGTCAAGCAGATGACAGGCAGGAATCGTGCAGCTCAGCTGGCAATTGTCAAGCAGATGAGCAGACAGTAATCACGCAGCTCAGCAGGCCCAGATCACGTGACTGAGCATGCACTGTTCACGTGGCTGATCATACACTGATCACGTGATGATCATGCACTGATCACTTGGATATCATGCACTGATCACGTGGCTGATCATACACTGTTCACGTGTCTGACCATGCACTGATCACGTGGCTGATCATACACTGCTCACGTAACTGATCATGCACTGATCACGTGGCTATCATGCACTGATCACGTGGCTGAACATGCACTGTTCACGTGGCTGATCACACACCTGTCACGTGACATATCATGCACTGATCACGTGGCACTCATGCACTGATCACGTGGCTGATCATACTCTGCTCACGTAACTCATGCACACATCACGTGGCTATCATGCACTGCTCACGTGGCTGTCATGGAATGATCACGTAGCTACCATATACTGGTCACGTGACTGATCATGCACTGATCACGTAAATGATCATGCACTGTTCACGTGACTGATCATGCACTGATCACGTGACTGATCATGCACTGATCACGTGGCTATCATGCACTGCTCACGTGGCTGATCATGCAACGATCACGTAGCAACCATGTACTGGTCACGTGACTGATCATGCACTGATCACGTAATTGATCATGCACTGATCACGTGGCTCATCATGCACTGATCACGTGGCTGATCACACATGTATCACGTGACTGATCATGCACTGATCACGTGGCTCTCATGCACTGATCACGTGGCTGTCATGCACTGATCACGTGGATATCATGCACTGATCACGTGGCTGATCACACACTATCACATGACTGATCATGCACTGATCACGTGGCTATCATGCACTGATCACGTGGCTGATCATGCACTGATCACGTGGCTATCATGCACTGATCACGTGGCTGATCATGCAATGATCACGTAGCTATCATGCACTGATCACGTGACTGATCATGCACTGATCACGTAATTGATCATGCACTGATCACGTGGCTGATCATGCACTGATCACGTGGCTGATCATGCACTGATCACGTGACTGATCATGCACTGATCACGTGACTGATCATGCACTGATCACGTGGCTATCATGCACTGATCACGTGGCTGATCATACACTGATCACGTGACTGATCATGCACTGATCACGTGGCTGATCATGCACTGATCACGTGACTGATCATGCACTGATCACGTGTCTGATCATGCACTGATCACGTGGCTGATCATGCACTGATCACGTGACTGATCATGCACTGATCACGTGGCTATCATGCACTGATCACGTGGCTGATCATGCACTGATCACGTGGCTGATCATGCACTGATCACGTGACTATCATGCACTGATCACGTGGCATCATGCACTGATCACGTGGCTGATCATGCACTGATCACGTGGCTGATCATGCACTGATCACGTGACTGATCATGCACTGATCACGTGGCTATCATGCACTGATCACGTGGCTATCATGCACTGATCACGTGGCTGATCATGCACTGATCACGTGGCTATCATGCACTGATCACGTGACTGATCATGCACTGATCACGTGACTGATCATGCACTGATCACGTGGCTGATCATGCACTGATCACGTGGCTGATCATGCACTGATCACGTACTGATCATGCACTGATCACGTGACTGATCATGCACTGATCACGTGACTGATCATGCACTGATCACGTGGCTGATCATACACTGATCACGTGCCTGATCATGCACTGATCACGTGGCTGATCATGCACTGATCACGTGACTGATCATGCACTGATCACGTGACTGATCATGCACTGATCACGTGGCTATCATGCACTGATCACGTGGCTGATCATGCATGATCACGCAGCTACCATGTACTGGTCACATGACTGATCATGCACTGATCACGTGACTGATCATGCACTGATCACGTGGCTATCATGCACTACTCACGTGGCTGATCATGCAATGATCATGTAGCTACCATGTACAGGTCACGTGAATGATCATACACCCATCAGGTGACTGATCATGCACTGATCACGTGGCTATCATGCACTGATCACGAGACTGATCATGCACTGATCACGTCTATATCATGCACTGATCACATGACTGCCCATGCACTGATCACGTGGATGATCATACACTAATCATGTGACAGATCATGCACTGATCACGTGGCTGATCATGCACTGATACCGTGACTGAGCATGGACTGATCACATGACTATCATGTAGTGATCACGTGACTTAATGGCGCTGATCATGTGACTGATCATGCGCTGATCATGTTTGCTATCATACACTGATCATGTGCCTCTGGAGGCAATAAACAAAGAGCTGAGTAGGCACGAATCAAACAGTCAGCAGGCAATAATCATGGAACTCAGGTGTGAGGAATCATGCTGCTCAGCTGGCAATAATCAAGCAGCTGAGCAGGCAGGAATTACGCAGCACAGCTGGCAATTGTCAAGCAGATGACAGGCAGGAATCGTGCAGCTCAGCTGGCAATTGTCAAGCAGATGAGCAGACAGTAATCACGCAGCTCAGCAGGCCCAGATCACGTGACTGAGCATGCACTGTTCACGTGGCTGATCATACACTGATCACGTGATGATCATGCACTGATCACTTGGATATCATGCACTGATCACGTGGCTGATCATACACTGTTCACGTGTCTGACCATGCACTGATCACGTGGCTGATCATACACTGCTCACGTAACTGATCATGCACTGATCACGTGGCTGAACATGCACTGTTCACGTGGCTGATCACACACCTGTCACGTGACATATCATGCACTGATCACGTGGCACTCATGCACTGATCACGTGGCTGATCATACTCTGCTCACGTAACTCATGCACACATCACGTGGCTATCATGCACTGCTCACGTGGCTCGTCATGGAATGATCACGTAGCTACCATATACTGGTCACGTGACTGATCATGCACAGATCACGTAAATGATCATGCACTGTTCACGTGACTGATCATGTACTGATCACGTGACTGATCATGCACTGATCACGTGGCTATCATGCTCTGCTCACGTGGCTGATCATGCAACGATCACGTAGCAACCATGTACTGGTCACGTGACTGATCATGCACTGATCACGTAATTGATCCTGCACTGATCACGTGGCTCATCATGCACTGATCACGTGGCTGATCACACATGTATCACGTGACTGATCATGCACTGATCACGTGGCTCTCATGCACTGATCACGTGGCTGTCATGCACTGATCACGTGGATATCATGCACTGATCACGTGGCTGATCACACACGTATCACATGACTGATCATGCACTGATCACGTGGCTATCATGCACTGATCACGTGGCTATCATGCACTGATCACGTGGCTGATCATGCACTGATCACGTAGCTACCATGTACTGGTCACGTGACTGATCATGCACTGATCACGTACTGATCATGCACTGATCACGTGGCTGATCATGCACTGATCACGTGGCTGATCATGCACTGATCACGTGACTGATCATGCACTGATCACGTGACTGATCATGCACTGATCACGTGGCTATCATGCACTGATCACGTGGCTGATCATGCACTGATCACGTGCTGATCATGCACTGATCACGTGGCTGATCATGCACTGATCACGTGACTGATCATGCACTGATCACGTGACTGATCATGCACTGATCACGTGGCTATCATGCACTGATCACGTGGCTGATCATGCACTGATCACGTCTATATCATGCACTGATCACATGACTGCCCATGCACTGATCACGTGGATGATCATACACTAATCATGTGACAGATCATGCACTGATCACGTGGCTGATCATGCACTGATACCGTGACTGAGCATGGACTGATCACATGACTATCATGTAGTGATCACGTGACTTAATGGCGCTGATCATGTGACTGATCATGCGCTGATCATGTTTGCTATCATACACTGATCATGTGCCTCTGGAGGCAATAAACAAAGAGCTGAGTAGGCACGAATCAAACAGTCAGCAGGCAATAATCATGGAACTCAGGTGTGAGGAATCATGCTGCTCAGCTGGCAATAATCAAGCAGCTGAGCAGGCAGGAATTACGCAGCACAGCTGGCAATTGTCAAGCAGATGACAGGCAGGAATCGTGCAGCTCAGCTGGCAATTGTCAAGCAGATGAGCAGACAGTAATCACGCAGCTCAGCAGGCCCAGATCACGTGACTGAGCATGCACTGTTCACGTGGCTGATCATACACTGATCACGTGATGATCATGTACTGATCACTTGGATATCATGCACTGATCACGTGGCTGATCATGCACTGATCACGTGTCTGATCATGCACTGATCACGTGGCTGATCATGCACTGATCACGTGGCTATCATGCACTGATCACGTGGCTGATCATGCACTGTTCACGTGGCTGATCACACACTGTCACGTGACATATCATGCACTGATCACGTGGCACTCATGCACTGATCACGTGGCTGATCATACACTGCTCACGTAACTCATGCACACATCACGTGGCTATCATGCACTGCTCACGTGGCTCGTCATGGAATGATCACGTAGCTACCATATACTGGTCACGTGACTGATCATGCACTGATCACGTAAATGATCATGCACTGATCACGTGACTGATCATGCACTGATCACGTGACTGATCATGCACTGATCACGTGGCTATCATGCACTGCTCACGTGGCTGATCATGCCATGATCACGCAGCTACCATGTACTGGTCACGTGACTGATCATGCACTGATCACGTGACTGATCATGCACTGATCACGTGGCTATCATGCACTACTCACGTGGCTGATCATGCAATGATCATGTAGCTACCATGTACAGGTCACGTGAATGATCATACACCCATCAGGTGACTGATCATGCACTGATCACGTGGCTATCATGCACTGATCACGTGACTGATCATGCACTGATCACGTCTATATCATGCACTGATCACATGACTGCTCATGCACTGTTCACGTGGATGATCATACACTAATCTTGTGACAGATCATGCACTGATCACGTGGCTGATCATGCACTGATACCGTGACTGAGCATGGACTGATCACATGACTATCATGTAGTGATCACGTGACTTAATGGCACTGATCATGTGACTGATCATGCGCTGATCATGTTTGCTATCATACACTGATCATGTGCCTCTGGAGGCAATAAACAAAGAGCTGAGTAGGCACGAATCAAACAGTCAGCAGGCAATAATCATGGAACTCAGGTGTGAGGAATCATGCTGCTCAGCTGGCAATAATCAAGCAGCTGAAGAGGCAGGAATTATGCAGCACAGCTGGCAATTGTCAAGCAGATGAGCAGACAGTAATCACGCAGCTCAGCAGGCCCAGATCACGTGACTGAGCATGCACTGTTCACGTGGCTGATCATACACTGATCACGTGATGATCATGCACTGATCACTTGGATATCATGCACTGATCACGTGGCTGATCATACACTGTTCACGTGTCTGACCATGCACTGATCACGTGGCTGATCATACACTGCTCACGTAACTGATCATGCACTGATCACGTGGCTATCATGCACTGATCACGTGGCTGAACATGCACTGTTCACGTGGCTGATCACACACCTGTCACGTGACATATCATGCACTGATCACGTGGCACTCATGCACTGATCACGTGGCTGATCATACTCTGCTCACGTAACTCATGCACACATCACGTGGCTATCATGCACTGCTCACGTGGCTCGTCATGGAATGATCACGTAGCTACCATATACTGGTCACGTGACTGATCATGCACTGATCACGTAAATGATCATGCACTGTTCACGTGACTGATCATGTACTGATCACGTGACTGATCATGCACTGATCACGTGGCTATCATGCACTGCTCACGTGGCTGATCATGCAACGATCACGTAGCAACCATGTACTGGTCACGTGACTGATCATGCACTGATCACGTAATTGATCATGCACTGATCACGTGGCTCATCATGCACTGATCACGTGGCTGATCACACATGTATCACGTGACTGATCATGCACTGATCACGTGGCTCTCATGCACTGATCACGTGGCTGTCATGCACTGATCACGTGGATATCATGCACTGATCACGTGGCTGATCACACACGTATCACATGACTGATCATGCACTGATCACGTGGCTATCATGCACTGATCACGTGGCTGATCATGCACTGATCACGTGGCTATCATGCACTGATCACGTGGCTGATCATGCACTGATCACGTGCTATCATGCACTGATCACGTGACTGATCATGCACTGATCACGTGGCTGATCATGCACTGATCACGTGGCTGATCATGCACTGATCACGTGGCTGATCATGCACTGATCACGTGACTGATCATGCACTGATCACGTGGCTATCATGCACTGATCACGTGGCTGATCATGCATGATCACGCAGCTACCATGTACTGGTCACATGACTGATCATGCACTGATCACGTGACTGATCATGCAGTGATCACGTGGCTATCATGCACTACTCACGTGGCTGATCATGCAATGATCATGTAGCTACCATGTACAGGTCACGTGAATGATCATACACCCATCAGGTGACTGATCATGCACTGATCACGTGGCTATCATGCACTGATCACGAGACTGATCATGCACTGATCACGTCTATATCATGCACTGATCACATGACTGCCCATGCACTGATCACGTGGATGATCATACACTAATCATGTGACAGATCATGCACTGATCACGTGGCTGATCATGCACTGATACCGTGACTGAGCATGGACTGATCACATGACTATCATGTAGTGATCACGTGACTTAATGGCGCTGATCATGTGACTGATCATGCGCTGATCATGTTTGCTATCATACACTGATCATGTGCCTCTGGAGGCAATAAACAAAGAGCTGAGTAGGCACGAATCAAACAGTCAGCAGGCAATAATCATGGAACTCAGGTGTGAGGAATCATGCTGCTCAGCTGGCAATAATCAAGCAGCTGAGCAGGCAGGAATTACGCAGCACAGCTGGCAATTGTCAAGCAGATGACAGGCAGGAATCGTGCAGCTCAGCTGGCAATTGTCAAGCAGATGAGCAGACAGTAATCACGCAGCTCAGCAGGCCCAGATCACGTGACTGAGCATGCACTGTTCACGTGGCTGATCATACACTGATCACGTGATGATCATGTACTGATCACTTGGATATCATGCACTGATCACGTGGCTGATCATACACTGTTCACGTGTCTGACCATGCACTGATCACGTGGCTGATCATACACTGCTCACGTAACTGATCATGCACTGATCACGTGGCTATCATGCACTGATCACGTGGCTGAACATGCACTGTTCACGTGGCTGATCACACACCTGTCACATGACATATCATGCACTGATCACGTGGCACTCATGCACTGATCACGTGGCTGATCATACTCTGCTCACGTAACTCATCATGCACACATCACGTGACTTATCATGCACTGATCACGTGGCTGATCATGCACTGATCACGTGGCTGATCATGCACTGATCACGTAGCTACCATGCACTGATCACGTGACTGATCATGCACTGATCACGTGACTGATCATGCACTGATCACGTGGCTGATCATGCACTGATCACGTGGCTGATCATGCACTGATCACGTGACTGATCATGCACTGATCACGTGACTGATCATGCACTGATCACGTGGCTATCATGCACTGATCACGTGGCTGATCATGCACTGATCACGTGGCTGATCATGCACTGATCACGTGACTGATCATGCACTGATCACGTGACTGATCATGCACTGATCACGTGGCTATCATGCACTGCTCACGTGGCTGATCATGCATGATCACGCAGCTACCATGTACTGGTCACATGACTGATCATGCACTGATCACGTGACTGATCATGCAGTGATCACGTGGCTATCATGCACTACTCACGTGGCTGATCATGCAATGATCATGTAGCTACCATGTACAGGTCACGTGAATGATCATACACCCATCAGGTGACTGATCATGCACTGATCACGTGGCTATCATGCACTGATCACGAGACTGATCATGCACTGATCACGTCTATATCATGCACTGATCACATGACTGCCCATGCACTGATCACGTGGATGATCATACACTAATCATGTGACAGATCATGCACTGATCACGTGGCTGATCATGCACTGATACCGTGACTGAGCATGGACTGATCACATGACTATCATGTAGTGATCACGTGACTTAATGGCGCTGATCATGTGACTGATCATGCACTGATCATGTTTGCTATCATACACTGATCATGTGCCTCTGGAGGCAATAAACAAAGAGCTGAGTAGGCACGAATCAAACAGTCAGCAGGCAATAATCATGGAACTCAGGTGTGAGGAATCATGCTGCTCAGCTGGCAATAATCAAGCAGCTGAGCAGGCAGGAATTACGCAGCACAGCTGGCAATTGTCAAGCAGATGACAGGCAGGAATCGTGCAGCTCAGCTGGCAATTGTCAAGCAGATGAGCAGACAGTAATCACGCAGCTCAGCAGGCCCAGATCACGTGACTGAGCATGCACTGTTCACGTGGCTGATCATACACTGATCACGTGATGATCATGCACTGATCACTTGGATATCATGCACTGATCACGTGGCTGATCATACACTGTTCACGTGTCTGACCATGCACTGATCACGTGGCTGATCATACACTGCTCACGTAACTGATCATGCACTGATCACGTGGCTGATCATGCACTGATCACGTGGCTGATCACACACTGTCACGTGACTATCATGCACTGATCACGTGGCACTCATGCACTGATCACGTGGCTGATCATGCACTGATCACGTAGCAACCATGCACTGATCACGTGACTGATCATGCACTGATCACGTAATTGATCATGCACTGATCACGTGGCTATCATGCACTGATCACGTGGCTGATCACACATGATCACGTGACTGATCATGCACTGATCACGTGGCTCTCATGCACTGATCACGTGGCTGATCATGCACTGATCACGTGGATATCATGCACTGATCACGTGGCTGATCACACACGTATCACGTGACTGATCATGCACTGATCACGTGGCTATCATGCACTGATCACGTGGCTATCATGCACTGATCACGTGGCTGATCATGCAATGATCACGTAGCTACCATGTACTGGTCACGTGACTGATCATGCACTGATCACGTAATTGATCATGCACTGATCACGTGGCTGATCATGCACTGATCACGTGGCTGATCATACACTGATCACGTGACTGATCATGCACTGATCACGTGACTGATCATGCACTGATCACGTGGCTATCATGCACTGATCACGTGGCTGACATACACTGATCACGTGCCTGATCATGCACTGATCACGTGGCTGATCATGCACTGATCACGTGACTGATCATGCACTGATCACGTGTCTGATCATGCACTGATCACGTGGCTATCATGCACTGCTCACGTGGCTGATCATGCCATGATCACGCAGCTACCATGTACTGGTCACATGACTGATCATGCACTGATCACGTGACTGATCATGCAGTGATCACGTGGCTATCATGCACTACTCACGTGGCTGATCATGCAATGATCATGTAGCTACCATGTACAGGTCACGTGAATGATCATACACCCATCAGGTGACTGATCATGCACTGATCACGTGGCTATCATGCACTGATCACGAGACTGATCATGCACTGATCACGTCTATATCATGCACTGATCACATGACTGCCCATGCACTGATCACGTGGATGATCATACACTAATCATGTGACAGATCATGCACTGATCACGTGGCTGATCATGCACTGATACCGTGACTGAGCATGGACTGATCACATGACTATCATGTAGTGATCACGTGACTTAATGGCGCTGATCATGTGACTGATCATGCGCTGATCATGTTTGCTATCATACACTGATCATGTGCCTCTGGAGGCAATAAACAAAGAGCTGAGTAGGCACGAATCAAACAGTCAGCAGGCAATAATCATGGAACTCAGGTGTGAGGAATCATGCTGCTCAGCTGGCAATAATCAAGCAGCTGAGCAGGCAGGAATTACGCAGCACAGCTGGCAATTGTCAAGCAGATGACAGGCAGGAATCGTGCAGCTCAGCTGGCAATTGTCAAGCAGATGAGCAGACAGTAATCACGCAGCTCAGCAGGCCCAGATCACGTGACTGAGCATGCACTGTTCACGTGGCTGATCATACACTGATCACGTGATGATCATGCACTGATCACTTGGATATCATGCACTGATCACGTGGCTGATCATACACTGTTCACGTGTCTGACCATGCACTGATCACGTGGCTGATCATACACTGATCACGTGACTGATCATGCACTGATCACGTGGCTATCATGCACTGATCACGTGGCTGATCATGCACTGATCACGTGGCTGATCATGCACTGATCACGTGGCTGATCATGCACTGATCACGTGATCATGCACTGATCACGTGGCTATCATGCACTGATCACGTGGCTGATCATGCACTGATCACGTGGCTGATCACACACTGATCACGTGGCTATCATGCACTGATCACGTGGCTCTCATGCACTGATCACGTAGCAACCATATACTGGTCACGTGACTGATCATGCACTGATCACGTAAATGATCATGCACTGTTCACGTGACTGATCATGTACTGATCACGTGACTGATCATGCACTGATCACGTGGCTATCATGCACTGCTCACGTGGCTGATCATGCAACGATCACGTAGCAACCATGTACTGGTCACGTGACTGATCATGCACTGATCACGTAATTGATCATGCACTGATCACGTGGCTCATCATGCACTGATCACGTGGCTGATCACACATGTATCACGTGACTGATCATGCACTGATCACGTGGCTCTCATGCACTGATCACGTGGCTGTCATGCACTGATCACGTGGATATCATGCACTGATCACGTGGCTGATCACACACGTATCACATGACTGATCATGCACTGATCACGTGGCTATCATGCACTGATCACGTGGCTATCATGCACTGATCACGTGGCTGATCATGCAATGATCACGTAGCTACATGTACTGGTCACGTGACTGATCATGCACTGATCACGTAATTGATCATGCACTGATCACGTGGCTGATCATGCACTGATCACGTGGCTGATCATGCACTGATCACGTGACTGATCATGCACTGATCACGTGACTGATCATGCACTGATCACGTGGCTATCATGCACTGATCACGTGGCTGATCATGCACTGATCACGTGACTGATCATGCACTGATCACGTGGCTGATCATGCACTGATCACGTGACTGATCATGCACTGATCACGTGGCTGATCATGCACTGATCACGTGACTGATCATGCACTGATCACGTGACTGATCATGCACTGATCACGTGGCTATCATGCACTGCTCACGTGGCTGATCATGCCATGATCACGCAGCTACCATGTACTGGTCACATGACTGATCATGCACTGATCACGTGACTGATCATGCAGTGATCACGTGGCTATCATGCACTACTCACGTGGCTGATCATGCAATGATCATGTAGCTACCATGTACAGGTCACGTGAATGATCATACACCCATCAGGTGACTGATCATGCACTGATCACGTGGCTATCATGCACTGATCACGAGACTGATCATGCACTGATCACGTCTATATCATGCACTGATCACATGACTGCCCATGCACTGATCACGTGGATGATCATACACTAATCTTGTGACAGATCATGCACTGATCACGTGGCTGATCATGCACTGATACCGTGACTGAGCATGGACTGATCACATGACTATCATGTAGTGATCACGTGACTTAATGGCGCTGATCATGTGACTGATCATGCGCTGATCATGTTTGCTATCATACACTGATCATGTGCCTCTGGAGGCAATAAACAAAGAGCTGAGTAGGCACGAATCAAACAGTCAGCAGGCAATAATCATGGAACTCAGGTGTGAGGAATCATGCTGCTCAGCTGGCAATAATCAAGCAGCTGAGCAGGCAGGAATTACGCAGCACAGCTGGCAATTGTCAAGCAGATGACAGGCAGGAATCGTGCAGCTCAGCTGGCAATTGTCAAGCAGATGAGCAGACAGTAATCACGCAGCTCAGCAGGCCCAGATCACGTGACTGAGCATGCACTGTTCACGTGGCTGATCATACACTGATCACGTGATGATCATGCACTGATCACTTGGATATCATGCACTGATCACGTGGCTGATCATACACTGTTCACGTGTCTGACCATGCACTGATCACGTGGCTGATCATACACTGATCACGTGATGATCATGCACTGATCACGTGGCTATCATGCACTGATCACGTGGCTGATCATGCACTGATCACGTGGCTGATCATGCACTGATCACGTGGCTGATCATGCACTGATCACGTGACTGATCATGCACTGATCACGTGGCTATCATGCACTGATCACGTGGCTGATCATGCACTGATCACGTGGCTGATCATGCACACTGTCACGTGGCTATCATGCACTGATCACGTGGCTGATCATGCACTGATCACGTAGCAACCATATACTGGTCACGTGACTGATCATGCACTGATCACGTAAATGATCATGCACTGTTCACGTGACTGATCATGCACTGATCACGTGACTGATCATGCACTGATCACGTGGCTATCATGCACTGCTCACGTGGCTGATCATGCAACGATCACGTAGCAACCATGTACTGGTCACGTGACTGATCATGCACTGATCACGTAATTGATCATGCACTGATCACGTGGCTCATCATGCACTGATCACGTGGCTGATCACACATGTATCACGTGACTGATCATGCACTGATCACGTGGCTCTCATGCACTGATCACGTGGCTGTCATGCACTGATCACGTGGATATCATGCACTGATCACGTGGCTGATCACACACGTATCACATGACTGATCATGCACTGATCACGTGGCTATCATGCACTGATCACGTGGCTATCATGCACTGATCACGTGGCTGATCATGCAATGATCACGTAGCTACCATGTACTGGTCACGTGACTGATCATGCACTGATCACGTAATTGATCATGCACTGATCATGTGGCTGATCATGCACTGATCACGTGGCTGATCATGCACTGATCACGTGACTGATCATGCACTGATCACGTGACTGATCATGCACTGATCACGTGGCTATCATGCACTGATCACGTGGCTGACATGCACTGATCACGTGCCTGATCATGCACTGATCACGTGGCTGATCATGCACTGATCACGTGACTGATCATGCACTGATCACGTGGCTATCATGCACTGCTCACGTGGCTGATCATGCATGATCACGCAGCTACCATGTACTGGTCACATGACTGATCATGCACTGATCACGTGACTGATCATGCAGTGATCACGTGGCTATCATGCACTACTCACGTGGCTGATCATGCAATGATCATGTAGCTACCATGTACAGGTCACGTGAATGATCATACACCCATCAGGTGACTGATCATGCACTGATCACGTGGCTATCATGCACTGATCACGAGACTGATCATGCACTGATCACGTCTATATCATGCACTGATCACATGACTGCCCATGCACTGATCACGTGGATGATCATACACTAATCATGTGACAGATCATGCACTGATCACGTGGCTGATCATGCACTGATACCGTGACTGAGCATGGACTGATCACATGACTATCATGTAGTGATCACGTGACTTAATGGCGCTGATCATGTGACTGATCATGCGCTGATCATGTTTGCTATCATACACTGATCATGTGCCTCTGGAGGCAATAAACAAAGAGCTGAGTAGGCACGAATCAAACAGTCAGCAGGCAATAATCATGGAACTCAGGTGTGAGGAATCATGCTGCTCAGCTGGCAATAATCAAGCAGCTGAGCAGGCAGGAATTACGCAGCACAGCTGGCAATTGTCAAGCAGATGACAGGCAGGAATCGTGCAGCTCAGCTGGCAATTGTCAAGCAGATGAGCAGACAGTAATCACGCAGCTCAGCAGGCCCAGATCACGTGACTGAGCATGCACTGTTCACGTGGCTGATCATACACTGATCACGTGATGATCATGCACTGATCACTTGGATATCATGCACTGATCACGTGGCTGATCATACACTGTTCACGTGTCTGACCATGCACTGATCACGTGGCTGATCATACACTGCTCACGTAACTGATCATGCACTGATCACGTGGCTATCATGCACTGATCACGTGGCTGAACATGCACTGTTCACGTGGCTGATCACACACCTGTCACGTGACATATCATGCACTGATCACGTGGCACTCATGCACTGATCACGTGGCTGATCATACTCTGCTCACGTAACTCATGCACACATCACGTGGCTATCATGCACTGCTCACGTGGCTCGTCATGGAATGATCACGTAGCAACCATATACTGGTCACGTGACTGATCATGCAAGATCACGTAAATGATCATGCACTGTTCACGTGACTGATCATGTACTGATCACGTGACTGATCATGCACTGATCACGTGGCTATCATGCTCTGCTCACGTGGCTGATCATGCAACGATCACGTAGCAACCATGTACTGGTCACGTGACTGATCATGCACTGATCACGTAATTGATCCTGCACTGATCACGTGGCTCATCATGCACTGATCACGTGGCTGATCACACATGTATCACGTGACTGATCATGCACTGATCACGTGGCTCTCATGCACTGATCACGTGGCTGTCATGCACTGATCACGTGGATATCATGCACTGATCACGTGGCTGATCACACACGTATCACATGACTGATCATGCACTGATCACGTGGCTATCATGCACTGATCACGTGGCTATCATGCACTGATCACGTGGCTGATCATGCAATGATCACGTAGCTACCATGTACTGGTCACGTGACTGATCATGCACTGATCACGTAATTGATCATGCACTGATCACGTGGCTGATCATGCACTGATCACGTGGCTGATCATGCACTGATCACGTAACTGATCATGCACTGATCACGTGACTGATCATGCACTGATCACGTGGCTGATCATGCACTGATCACGTGGCTGATCATGCACTGATCACGTGGCTGATCATGCACTGATCACGTGACTGATCATGCACTGATCACGTGACTGATCATGCACTGATCACGTGGCTATCATGCACTGCTCACGTGGCTGATCATGCATGATCACGCAGCTACCATGTACTGGTCACATGACTGATCATGCACTGATCACGTGACTGATCATGCACTGATCACGTGGCTATCATGCACTACTCACGTGGCTGATCATGCAATGATCATGTAGCTACCATGTACAGGTCACGTGAATGATCATACACCCATCAGGTGACTGATCATGCACTGATCACGTGGCTATCATGCACTGATCACGAGACTGATCATGCACTGATCACGTCTATATCATGCACTGATCACATGACTGCCCATGCACTGATCACGTGGATGATCATACACTAATCATGTGACAGATCATGCACTGATCACGTGGCTGATCATGCACTGATACCGTGACTGAGCATGGACTGATCACATGACTATCATGTAGTGATCACGTGACTTAATGGCGCTGATCATGTGACTGATCATGCGCTGATCATGTTTGCTATCATACACTGATCATGTGCCTCTGGAGGCAATAAACAAAGAGCTGAGTAGGCACGAATCAAACAGTCAGCAGGCAATAATCATGGAACTCAGGTGTGAGGAATCATGCTGCTCAGCTGGCAATAATCAAGCAGCTGAGCAGGCAGGAATTACGCAGCACAGCTGGCAATTGTCAAGCAGATGACAGGCAGGAATCGTGCAGCTCAGCTGGCAATTGTCAAGCAGATGAGCAGACAGTAATCACGCAGCTCAGCAGGCCCAGATCACGTGACTGAGCATGCACTGTTCACGTGGCTGATCATACACTGATCACGTGATGATCATGCACTGATCACTTGGATATCATGCACTGATCACGTGGCTGATCATACACTGTTCACGTGTCTGACCATGCACTGATCACGTGGCTGATCATACACTGCTCACGTAACTGATCATGCACTGATCACGTGGCTATCATGCACTGATCACGTGGCTGAACATGCACTGTTCACGTGGCTGATCACACACCTGTCACGTGACATATCATGCACTGATCACGTGGCACTCATGCACTGATCACGTGGCTGATCATACTCTGCTCACGTAACTCATGCACACATCACGTGGCTATCATGCACTGCTCACGTGGCTGTCATGGAATGATCACGTAGCTACCATATACTGGTCACGTGACTGATCATGCACTGATCACGTAAATGATCATGCACTGTTCACGTGACTGATCATGTACTGATCACGTGACTGATCATGCACTGATCACGTGGCTATCATGCACTGCTCACGTGGCTGATCATGCAACGATCACGTAGCAACCATGTACTGGTCACGTGACTGATCATGCACTGATCACGTAATTGATCATGCACTGATCACGTGGCTCATCATGCACTGATCACGTGGCTGATCACACATGTATCACGTGACTGATCATGCACTGATCACGTGGCTATCATGCACTGATCACGTGGCTGATCATGCACTGATCACGTGGATATCATGCACTGATCACGTGGCTGATCACACACTGATCACATGACTGATCATGCACTGATCACGTGGCTATCATGCACTGATCACGTGGCTGATCATGCACTGATCACGTGGCTATCATGCACTGATCACGTGGCTGATCATGCACTGATCACGTAGCTATCATGCACTGATCACGTGACTGATCATGCACTGATCACGTAATTGATCATGCACTGATCACGTGGCTGATCATGCACTGATCACGTGGCTGATCATGCACTGATCACATGACTGATCATGCACTGATCACGTGACTGATCATGCACTGATCACGTGGCTATCATGCACTGATCACGTGGCTGATCATACACTGATCACGTGCTGATCATGCACTGATCACGTGGCTGATCATGCACTGATCACGTGACTGATCATGCACTGATCACGTGTCTGATCATGCACTGATCACGTGGCTGATCATGCACTGATCACGTGACTGATCATGCACTGATCACGTGGCTATCATGCACTGATCACGTGGCTGATCATGCACTGATCACGTGGCTGATCATGCACTGTCACGTGACTATCATGCACTGATCACGTGGCACTCATGCACTGATCACGTGGCTATCATGCACTGATCACGTGGCTGATCACACACTATCACATGACTGATCATGCACTGATCACGTGGCTATCATGCACTGATCACGTGGCTATCATGCACTGATCACGTGGCTGATCATGCACTGATCACGTGCTATCATGCACTGATCACGTGACTGATCATGCACTGATCACGTGATTGATCATGCACTGATCACGTGGCTGATCATGCACTGATCACGTGGCTGATCATGCACTGATCACGTGACTGATCATGCACTGATCACGTGACTGATCATGCACTGATCACGTGGCTGATCATGCACTGATCACGTGGCTGACATACACTGATCACGTGCCTGATCATGCACTGATCACGTGGCTGATCATGCACTGATCACGTGACTGATCATGCACTGATCACGTGACTGATCATGCACTGATCACGTGGCTATCATGCACTGATCACGTGGCTGATCATGCCATGATCACGCAGCTACCATGTACTGGTCACATGACTGATCATGCACTGATCACGTGACTGATCATGCAGTGATCACGTGGCTATCATGCACTACTCACGTGGCTGATCATGCAATGATCATGTAGCTACCATGTACAGGTCACGTGAATGATCATACACCCATCAGGTGACTGATCATGCACTGATCACGTGGCTATCATGCACTGATCACGAGACTGATCATGCACTGATCACGTCTATATCATGCACTGATCACATGACTGCCCATGCACTGATCACGTGGATGATCATACACTAATCATGTGACAGATCATGCACTGATCACGTGGCTGATCATGCACTGATACCGTGACTGAGCATGGACTGATCACATGACTATCATGTAGTGATCACGTGACTTAATGGCGCTGATCATGTGACTGATCATGCGCTGATCATGTTTGCTATCATACACTGATCATGTGCCTCTGGAGGCAATAAACAAAGAGCTGAGTAGGCACGAATCAAACAGTCAGCAGGCAATAATCATGGAACTCAGGTGTGAGGAATCATGCTGCTCAGCTGGCAATAATCAAGCAGCTGAGCAGGCAGGAATTACGCAGCACAGCTGGCAATTGTCAAGCAGATGACAGGCAGGAATCGTGCAGCTCAGCTGGCAATTGTCAAGCAGATGAGCAGACAGTAATCACGCAGCTCAGCAGGCCCAGATCACGTGACTGAGCATGCACTGTTCACGTGGCTGATCATACACTGATCACGTGATGATCATGCACTGATCACTTGGATATCATGCACTGATCACGTGGCTGATCATACACTGTTCACGTGTCTGACCATGCACTGATCACGTGGCTGATCATACACTGCTCACGTAACTGATCATGCACTGATCACGTGGCTGAACATGCACTGTTCACGTGGCTGATCACACACCTGTCACGTGACATATCATGCACTGATCACGTGGCACTCATGCACTGATCACGTGGCTGATCATACTCTGCTCACGTAACTCATGCACACATCACGTGGCTATCATGCACTGCTCACGTGGCTCGTCATGGAATGATCACGTAGCAACCATATACTGGTCACGTGACTGATCATGCACAGATCACGTAAATGATCATGCACTGTTCACGTGACTGATCATGTACTGATCACGTGACTGATCATGCACTGATCACGTGGCTATCATGCTCTGCTCACGTGGCTGATCATGCAACGATCACGTAGCAACCATGTACTGGTCACGTGACTGATCATGCACTGATCACGTAATTGATCCTGCACTGATCACGTGGCTCATCATGCACTGATCACGTGGCTGATCACACATGTATCACGTGACTGATCATGCACTGATCACGTGGCTCTCATGCACTGATCACGTGGCTGTCATGCACTGATCACGTGGATATCATGCACTGATCACGTGGCTGATCACACACGTATCACATGACTGATCATGCACTGATCACGTGGCTATCATGCACTGATCACGTGGCTATCATGCACTGATCACGTGGCTGATCATGCACTGATCACGTAGCTACCATGCACTGGTCACGTGACTGATCATGCACTGATCACGTAATTGATCATGCACTGATCACGTGGCTGATCATGCACTGATCACGTGGCTGATCATGCACTGATCACGTGACTGATCATGCACTGATCACGTGACTGATCATGCACTGATCACGTGGCTATCATGCACTGATCACGTGGCTGATCATGCACTGATCACGTGACTGATCATGCACTGATCACGTGGCTGATCATGCACTGATCACGTGACTGATCATGCACTGATCACGTGACTGATCATGCACTGATCACGTGGCTATCATGCACTGATCACGTGGCTGATCATGCACTGATCACGTCTATATCATGCACTGATCACATGACTGCCCATGCACTGATCACGTGGATGATCATACACTAATCATGTGACAGATCATGCACTGATCACGTGGCTGATCATGCACTGATACCGTGACTGAGCATGGACTGATCACATGACTATCATGTAGTGATCACGTGACTTAATGGCGCTGATCATGTGACTGATCATGCGCTGATCATGTTTGCTATCATACACTGATCATGTGCCTCTGGAGGCAATAAACAAAGAGCTGAGTAGGCACGAATCAAACAGTCAGCAGGCAATAATCATGGAACTCAGGTGTGAGGAATCATGCTGCTCAGCTGGCAATAATCAAGCAGCTGAGCAGGCAGGAATTACGCAGCACAGCTGGCAATTGTCAAGCAGATGACAGGCAGGAATCGTGCAGCTCAGCTGGCAATTGTCAAGCAGATGAGCAGACAGTAATCACGCAGCTCAGCAGGCCCAGATCACGTGACTGAGCATGCACTGTTCACGTGGCTGATCATACACTGATCACGTGATGATCATGCACTGATCACTTGGATATCATGCACTGATCACGTGGCTGATCATACACTGTTCACGTGTCTGACCATGCACTGATCACGTGGCTGATCATACACTGCTCACGTAACTGATCATGCACTGATCACGTGGCTATCATGCACTGATCACGTGGCTGAACATGCACTGTTCACGTGGCTGATCACACACCTGTCACGTGACATATCATGCACTGATCACGTGGCACTCATGCACTGATCACGTGGCTGATCATACACTGCTCACGTAACTCATGCACACATCACGTGGCTATCATGCACTGATCACGTGGCTGTCATGCAATGATCACGTAGCTACCATATACTGGTCACGTGACTGATCATGCACTGATCACGTAAATGATCATGCACTGATCACGTGACTGATCATGCACTGATCACGTGACTGATCATGCACTGATCACGTGGCTATCATGCACTGCTCACGTGGCTGATCATGCATGATCACGCAGCTACCATGTACTGGTCACATGACTGATCATGCACTGATCACGTGACTGATCATGCACTGATCACGTGGCTATCATGCACTACTCACGTGGCTGATCATGCAATGATCATGTAGCTACCATGTACAGGTCACGTGAATGATCATACACCCATCAGGTGACTGATCATGCACTGATCACGTGGCTATCATGCACTGATCACGTGACTGATCATGCACTGATCACGTCTATATCATGCACTGATCACATGACTGATCATGCACTGATCACGTGGATGATCATACACTAATCATGTGACAGATCATGCACTGATCACGTGGCTGATCATGCACTGATACCGTGACTGAGCATGGACTGATCACATGACTATCATGTAGTGATCACGTGACTTAATGGCACTGATCATGTGACTGATCATGCGCTGATCATGTTTGCTATCATACACTGATCATGTGCCTCTGGAGGCAATAAACAAAGAGCTGAGTAGGCACGAATCAAACAGTCAGCAGGCAATAATCATGGAACTCAGGTGTGAGGAATCATGCTGCTCAGCTGGCAATAATCAAGCAGCTGATCAGGCAGGAATTATGCAGCACAGCTGGCAATTGTCAAGCAGATGAGCAGACAGTAATCACGCAGCTCAGCAGGCCCAGATCACGTGACTGAGCATGCACTGTTCACGTGGCTGATCATACACTGATCACGTGATGATCATGCACTGATCACTTGGATATCATGCACTGATCACGTGGCTGATCATACACTGTTCACGTGTCTGACCATGCACTGATCACGTGGCTGATCATACACTGCTCACGTAACTGATCATGCACTGATCACGTGGCTATCATGCACTGATCACGTGGCTGAACATGCACTGTTCACGTGGCTGATCACACACCTGTCACGTGACATATCATGCACTGATCACGTGGCACTCATGCACTGATCACGTGGCTGATCATACTCTGCTCACGTAACTCATGCACACATCACGTGGCTATCATGCACTGCTCACGTGGCTCGTCATGGAATGATCACGTAGCTACCATATACTGGTCACGTGACTGATCATGCACTGATCACGTAAATGATCATGCACTGTTCACGTGACTGATCATGTACTGATCACGTGACTGATCATGCACTGATCACGTGGCTATCATGCACTGCTCACGTGGCTGATCATGCAACGATCACGTAGCAACCATGTACTGGTCACGTGACTGATCATGCACTGATCACGTAATTGATCATGCACTGATCACGTGGCTCATCATGCACTGATCACGTGGCTGATCACACATGTATCACGTGACTGATCATGCACTGATCACGTGGCTCATGCACTGATCACGTGGCTGTCATGCACTGATCACGTGGATATCATGCACTGATCACGTGGCTGATCACACACGTATCACATGACTGATCATGCACTGATCACGTGGCTATCATGCACTGATCACGTGGCTATCATGCACTGATCACGTGGCTGATCATGCACTGATCACGTAGCTATCATGTACTGGTCACGTGACTGATCATGCACTGATCACGTGCTGATCATGCACTGATCACGTGGCTGATCATGCACTGATCACGTGGCTGATCATGCACTGATCACGTGACTGATCATGCACTGATCACGTGGCTATCATGCACTGATCACGTGGCTGATCATGCACTGATCACGTGGCTATCATGCACTGATCACGTGACTGATCATGCACTGATCACGTGACTGATCATGCACTGATCACGTGGCTATCATGCACTGATCACGTGGCTGATCATGCACTGATCACGTGCTGATCATGCACTGATCACGTGACTGATCATGCACTGATCACGTGGCTGATCATGCACTGATCACGTGGCTGATCATGCACTGATCACATGACTGATCATGCACTGATCACGTGACTGATCATGCACTGATCACGTGGCTATCATGCACTACTCACGTGGCTGATCATGCAATGATCATGTAGCTACCATGTACAGGTCACGTGAATGATCATACACCCATCAGGTGACTGATCATGCACTGATCACGTGGCTATCATGCACTGATCACGAGACTGATCATGCACTGATCACGTCTATATCATGCACTGATCACATGACTGCCCATGCACTGATCACGTGGATGATCATACACTAATCATGTGACAGATCATGCACTGATCACGTGGCTGATCATGCACTGATACCGTGACTGAGCATGGACTGATCACATGACTATCATGTAGTGATCACGTGACTTAATGGCGCTGATCATGTGACTGATCATGCGCTGATCATGTTTGCTATCATACACTGATCATGTGCCTCTGGAGGCAATAAACAAAGAGCTGAGTAGGCACGAATCAAACAGTCAGCAGGCAATAATCATGGAACTCAGGTGTGAGGAATCATGCTGCTCAGCTGGCAATAATCAAGCAGCTGAGCAGGCAGGAATTACGCAGCACAGCTGGCAATTGTCAAGCAGATGACAGGCAGGAATCGTGCAGCTCAGCTGGCAATTGTCAAGCAGATGAGCAGACAGTAATCACGCAGCTCAGCAGGCCCAGATCACGTGACTGAGCATGCACTGTTCACGTGGCTGATCATACACTGATCACGTGATGATCATGCACTGATCACGTGGATATCATGCACTGATCACGTGGCTGATCATACACTGTTCACGTGTCTGACCATGCACTGATCACGTGGCTGATCATGCACTGATCACGTGACTGATCATGCACTGATCACGTGGCTATCATGCACTGATCACGTGGCTGATCATGCACTGATCACGTGGCTGATCATGCACTGATCACGTGGCTGATCATGCACTGATCACGTGACTGATCATGCACTGATCACGTGGCTATCATGCACTGATCACGTGGCTGATCATGCACTGATCACGTGGCTGATCATGCACTGATCACGTGACTGATCATGCACTGATCACGTGGCTATCATGCACTGATCACGTGGCTGATCATGCAATGATCACGTAGCTACCATGTACTGGTCACGTGACTGATCATGCACTGATCACGTGACTGATCATGCACTGATCACGTGGCTATCATGCACTACTCACGTGGCTGATCATGCAATGATCATGTAGCTACCATGTACTGGTCACGTGAATGATCATACACCCATCAGGTGACTGATCATGCACTGATCACGTGGCTATCATGCACTGATCACGTGACTGATCATGCACTGATCACGTCTATATCATGCACTGATCACATGACTGCCCATGCACTGATCACGTGGATGATCATACACTGATCATGTGACAGATCATGCACTGATCACGTGGCTGATCATGCACTGATACCGTGACTGAGCATGGACTGATCACATGACTATCATGTAGTGATCACGTGACTTAATGGCACTGATCATGTGACTGATCATGCGCTGATCATGTTTGCTATCATACACTGATCATGTGCCTCTGGAGGCAATAAACAAAGAGCTGAGTAGGCACGAATCAAACAGTCAGCAGGCAATAATCATGGAACTCAGGTGTGAGGAATCATGCTGCTCAGCTGGCAATAATCAAGCAGCTGAGCAGGCAGGAATTACGCAGCACAGCTGGCAATTGTCAAGCAGATGACAGGCAGGAATCGTGCAGCTCAGCTGGCAATTGTCAAGCAGATGAGCAGACAGTAATCACGCAGCTCAGCAGGCCCTGATCACGTGACTGAGCATGCACTGTTCACGTGGCTGATCATACACTGATCACGTGATGATCATGCACTGATCACTTGGATATCATGCACTGATCACGTGGCTGATCATACACTGTTCACGTGTCTGACCATGCACTGATCACGTGGCTGATCATACACTGCTCACGTAACTGATCATGCACTGATCACGTGGCTATCATGCACTGATCACGTGGCTGAACATGCACTGTTCACGTGGCTGATCACACACCTGTCACGTGACATATCATGCACTGATCACGTGGCACTCATGCACTGATCACGTGGCTGATCATACTCTGCTCACGTATCTCATGCACACATCACGTGGCTATCATGCACTGCTCACGTGGCTGTCATGGAATGATCACGTAGCACCATATACTGGTCACGTGACTGATCATGCACTGATCACGTAAATGATCATGCACTGATCACGTGACTGATCATGCACTGATCACGTGACTGATCATGCACTGATCACGTGGCTATCATGCACTGATCACGTGGCTGATCATGCACTGATCACGTGGCTGATCACACACTGTCACGTGACTATCATGCACTGATCACGTGGCATCATGCACTGATCACGTGGCTGATCATACACTGATCACGTAACTCATGCACATCACGTGGCTATCATGCACTGATCACGTGGCTGTCATGCACTGATCACGTAGCAACCATATACTGGTCACGTGACTGATCATGCACTGATCACGTAAATGATCATGCACTGATCACGTGACTGATCATGCACTGATCACGTGACTGATCATGCACTGATCACGTGGCTATCATGCACTGCTCACGTGGCTGATCATGCAACTGATCACGTAGCAACCATGTACTGGTCACGTGACTGATCATGCACTGATCACGTAATTGATCATGCACTGATCACGTGGCTGATCATGCACTGATCACGTGGCTGATCACACATGATCACGTGACTGATCATGCACTGATCACGTGGCTCTCATGCACTGATCACGTGGCTGTCATGCACTGATCACGTGGATATCATGCACTGATCACGTGGCTGATCACACACGATCACATGACTGATCATGCACTGATCACGTGGCTATCATGCACTGATCACGTGGCTATCATGCACTGATCACGTGGCTGATCATGCAATGATCACGTAGCTACCATGTACTGGTCACGTGACTGATCATGCACTGATCACGTAATTGATCATGCACTGATCACGTGGCTGATCATGCACTGATCACGTGGCTGATCATACACTGATCACATAACTGATCATGCACTGATCACGTGACTGATCATGCACTGATCACGTGGCTATCATGCACTGATCACGTGGCTGACATACACTGATCACGTGCCTGATCATGCACTGATCACGTGGCTGATCATGCACTGATCACGTGACTGATCATGCACTGATCACGTGTCTGATCATGCACTGATCACGTGGCTATCATGCACTGCTCACGTGGCTGATCATGCCATGATCACGCAGCTACCATGTACTGGTCACATGACTGATCATGCACTGATCACGTGACTGATCATGCAGTGATCACGTGGCTATCATGCACTACTCACGTGGCTGATCATGCAATGATCATGTAGCTACCATGTACAGGTCACGTGAATGATCATACACCCATCAGGTGACTGATCATGCACTGATCACGTGGCTATCATGCACTGATCACGAGACTGATCATGCACTGATCACGTCTATATCATGCACTGATCACATGACTGCCCATGCACTGATCACGTGGATGATCATACACTAATCATGTGACAGATCATGCACTGATCACGTGGCTGATCATGCACTGATACCGTGACTGAGCATGGACTGATCACATGACTATCATGTAGTGATCACGTGACTTAATGGCGCTGATCATGTGACTGATCATGCGCTGATCATGTTTGCTATCATACACTGATCATGTGCCTCTGGAGGCAATAAACAAAGAGCTGAGTAGGCACGAATCAAACAGTCAGCAGGCAATAATCATGGAACTCAGGTGTGAGGAATCATGCTGCTCAGCTGGCAATAATCAAGCAGCTGAGCAGGCAGGAATTACGCAGCACAGCTGGCAATTGTCAAGCAGATGACAGGCAGGAATCGTGCAGCTCAGCTGGCAATTGTCAAGCAGATGAGCAGACAGTAATCACGCAGCTCAGCAGGCCCAGATCACGTGACTGAGCATGCACTGTTCACGTGGCTGATCATACACTGATCACGTGATGATCATGCACTGATCACTTGGATATCATGCACTGATCACGTGGCTGATCATACACTGTTCACGTGTCTGACCATGCACTGATCACGTGGCTGATCATACACTGCTCACGTAACTGATCATGCACTGATCACGTGGCTATCATGCACTGATCACGTGGCTGAACATGCACTGTTCACGTGGCTGATCACACACCTGTCACGTGACATATCATGCACTGATCACGTGGCACTCATGCACTGATCACGTGGCTGATCATACTCTGCTCACGTAACTCATGCACACATCACGTGGCTATCATGCACTGCTCACGTGGCTCGTCATGGAATGATCACGTAGCTACCATATACTGGTCACGTGACTGATCATGCACAGATCACGTAAATGATCATGCACTGTTCACGTGACTGATCATGTACTGATCACGTGACTGATCATGCACTGATCACGTGGCTATCATGCTCTGCTCACGTGGCTGATCATGCAACGATCACGTAGCAACCATGTACTGGTCACGTGACTGATCATGCACTGATCACGTAATTGATCCTGCACTGATCACGTGGCTCATCATGCACTGATCACGTGGCTGATCACACATGTATCACGTGACTGATCATGCACTGATCACGTGGCTCTCATGCACTGATCACGTGGCTGTCATGCACTGATCACGTGGATATCATGCACTGATCACGTGGCTGATCACACACGTATCACATGACTGATCATGCACTGATCACGTGGCTATCATGCACTGATCACGTGGCTGATCATGCACTGATCACGTGGCTATCATGCACTGATCACGTGGCTGATCATGCAATGATCACGTAGCTATCATGCACTGATCACGTGACTGATCATGCACTGATCACGTAATTGATCATGCACTGATCACGTGGCTGATCATGCACTGATCACGTGGCTGATCATGCACTGATCACGTGACTGATCATGCACTGATCACGTGACTGATCATGCACTGATCACGTGGCTATCATGCACTGATCACGTGGCTGATCATGCACTGATCACGTGACTGATCATGCACTGATCACGTGGCTGATCATGCACTGATCACGTGACTGATCATGCACTGATCACGTGGCTATCATGCACTGATCACGTGGCTGATCATGCACTGATCACGTAGCTACCATGTACTGGTCACGTGACTGATCATGCACTGATCACGTAATTGATCATGCACTGATCACGTGGCTGATCATGCACTGATCACGTGGCTGATCACACATGATCACGTGACTGATCATGCACTGATCACGTGGCTATCATGCACTGATCACGTGGCTGATCATGCACTGATCACGTGGATATCATGCACTGATCACGTGGCTGATCATGCACTGATCACGTGACTGATCATGCACTGATCACGTGGCTGATCATGCACTGATCACGTGGCTGATCATGCACTGATCACGTGGCTGATCATGCACTGATCACGTGGCTGCATGTACTGATCACGTGACTGATCATGCACTGATCACGTAATTGATCATGCACTGATCACGTGGCTGATCATGCACTGATCACGTGGCTGATCATGCACTGATCACGTGACTGATCATGCACTGATCACGTGACTGATCATGCACTGATCACGTGGCTATCATGCACTGATCACGTGGCTGATCATGCACTGATCACGTGACTGATCATGCACTGATCACGTGGCTGATCATGCACTGATCACGTGACTGATCATGCACTGATCACGTGACTGATCATGCACTGATCACGTGGCTATCATGCACTGATCACGTGGCTGATCATGCACTGATCACGTAGCTATCATGCACTGATCACGTGACTGATCATGCACTGATCACGTGACTGATCATGCACTGATCACGTGGCTATCATGCACTGATCACGTGGCTGATCATACACTGATCACGTGCCTGATCATGCACTGATCACGTGGCTGATCATGCACTGATCACGTGACTGATCATGCACTGATCACGTGACTGATCATGCACTGATCACGTGGCTATCATGCACTGCTCACGTGGCTGATCATGCCATGATCACGCAGCTACCATGTACTGGTCACATGACTGATCATGCACTGATCACGTGACTGATCATGCAGTGATCACGTGGCTATCATGCACTACTCACGTGGCTGATCATGCAATGATCATGTAGCTACCATGTACAGGTCACGTGAATGATCATACACCCATCAGGTGACTGATCATGCACTGATCACGTGGCTATCATGCACTGATCACGAGACTGATCATGCACTGATCACGTCTATATCATGCACTGATCACATGACTGCCCATGCACTGATCACGTGGATGATCATACACTAATCATGTGACAGATCATGCACTGATCACGTGGCTGATCATGCACTGATACCGTGACTGAGCATGGACTGATCACATGACTATCATGTAGTGATCACGTGACTTAATGGCGCTGATCATGTGACTGATCATGCGCTGATCATGTTTGCTATCATACACTGATCATGTGCCTCTGGAGGCAATAAACAAAGAGCTGAGTAGGCACGAATCAAACAGTCAGCAGGCAATAATCATGGAACTCAGGTGTGAGGAATCATGCTGCTCAGCTGGCAATAATCAAGCAGCTGAGCAGGCAGGAATTACGCAGCACAGCTGGCAATTGTCAAGCAGATGACAGGCAGGAATCGTGCAGCTCAGCTGGCAATTGTCAAGCAGATGAGCAGACAGTAATCACGCAGCTCAGCAGGCCCAGATCACGTGACTGAGCATGCACTGTTCACGTGGCTGATCATACACTGATCACGTGATGATCATGCACTGATCACTTGGATATCATGCACTGATCACGTGGCTGATCATACACTGTTCACGTGTCTGACCATGCACTGATCACGTGGCTGATCATACACTGCTCACGTAACTGATCATGCACTGATCACGTGGCTATCATGCACTGATCACGTGGCTGAACATGCACTGTTCACGTGGCTGATCACACACCTGTCACGTGACATATCATGCACTGATCACGTGGCACTCATGCACTGATCACGTGGCTGATCATACTCTGCTCACGTAACTCATGCACACATCACGTGGCTATCATGCACTGCTCACGTGGCTCGTCATGGAATGATCACGTAGCAACCATATACTGGTCACGTGACTGATCATGCAAAGATCACGTAAATGATCATGCACTGTTCACGTGACTGATCATGTACTGATCACGTGACTGATCATGCACTGATCACGTGGCTATCATGCTCTGCTCACGTGGCTGATCATGCAACGATCACGTAGCAACCATGTACTGGTCACGTGACTGATCATGCACTGATCACGTAATTGATCCTGCACTGATCACGTGGCTCATCATGCACTGATCACGTGGCTGATCACACATGTATCACGTGACTGATCATGCACTGATCACGTGGCTCTCATGCACTGATCACGTGGCTGTCATGCACTGATCACGTGGATATCATGCACTGATCACGTGGCTGATCACACACGTATCACATGACTGATCATGCACTGATCACGTGGCTATCATGCACTGATCACGTGGCTATCATGCACTGATCACGTGGCTGATCATGCAATGATCACGTAGCTACCATGTACTGGTCACGTGACTGATCATGCACTGATCACGTAATTGATCATGCACTGATCACGTGGCTGATCATGCACTGATCACGTGGCTGATCATGCACTGATCACGTAACTGATCATGCACTGATCACGTGACTGATCATGCACTGATCACGTGGCTGATCATGCACTGATCACGTGCCTGATCATGCACTGATCACGTGGCTGATCATGCACTGATCACGTGACTGATCATGCACTGATCACGTGTCTGATCATGCACTGATCACGTGGCTATCATGCACTGCTCACGTGGCTGATCATGCCATGATCACGCAGCTACCATGTACTGGTCACATGACTGATCATGCACTGATCACGTGACTGATCATGCACTGATCACGTGGCTATCATGCACTACTCACGTGGCTGATCATGCAATGATCATGTAGCTACCATGTACAGGTCACGTGAATGATCATACACCCATCAGGTGACTGATCATGCACTGATCACGTGGCTATCATGCACTGATCACGAGACTGATCATGCACTGATCACGTCTATATCATGCACTGATCACATGACTGCCCATGCACTGATCACGTGGATGATCATACACTAATCTTGTGACAGATCATGCACTGATCACGTGGCTGATCATGCACTGATACCGTGACTGAGCATGGACTGATCACATGACTATCATGTAGTGATCACGTGACTTAATGGCGCTGATCATGTGACTGATCATGCGCTGATCATGTTTGCTATCATACACTGATCATGTGCCTCTGGAGGCAATAAACAAAGAGCTGAGTAGGCACGAATCAAACAGTCAGCAGGCAATAATCATGGAACTCAGGTGTGAGGAATCATGCTGCTCAGCTGGCAATAATCAAGCAGCTGAGCAGGCAGGAATTACGCAGCACAGCTGGCAATTGTCAAGCAGATGACAGGCAGGAATCGTGCAGCTCAGCTGGCAATTGTCAAGCAGATGAGCAGACAGTAATCACGCAGCTCAGCAGGCCCAGATCACGTGACTGAGCATGCACTGTTCACGTGGCTGATCATACACTGATCACGTGATGATCATGCACTGATCACTTGGATATCATGCACTGATCACGTGGCTGATCATACACTGTTCACGTGTCTGACCATGCACTGATCACGTGGCTGATCATACACTGCTCACGTAACTGATCATGCACTGATCACGTGGCTATCATGCACTGATCACGTGGCTGAACATGCACTGTTCACGTGGCTGATCACACACCTGTCACGTGACATATCATGCACTGATCACGTGGCACTCATGCACTGATCACGTGGCTGATCATACTCTGCTCACGTAACTCATGCACACATCACGTGGCTATCATGCACTGCTCACGTGGCTCGTCATGGAATGATCACGTAGCAACCATATACTGGTCACGTGACTGATCATGCACTGATCACGTAAATGATCATGCACTGTTCACGTGACTGATCATGCACTGATCACGTGACTGATCATGCACTGATCACGTGGCTATCATGCACTGCTCACGTGGCTGATCATGCAACGATCACGTAGCAACCATGTACTGGTCACGTGACTGATCATGCACTGATCACGTAATTGATCATGCACTGATCACGTGGCTCATCATGCACTGATCACGTGGCTGATCACACATGTATCACGTGACTGATCATGCACTGATCACGTGGCTCTCATGCACTGATCACGTGGCTGTCATGCACTGATCACGTGGATATCATGCACTGATCACGTGGCTGATCACACACGATCACATGACTGATCATGCACTGATCACGTGGCTATCATGCACTGATCACGTGGCTATCATGCACTGATCACGTGGCTATCATGCACTGATCACGTGGCTGATCATGCAATGATCACGTAGCTATCATGCACTGATCACGTGACTGATCATGCACTGATCACGTAATTGATCATGCACTGATCACGTGGCTGATCATGCACTGATCACGTGGCTGATCATGCACTGATCACATGACTGATCATGCACTGATCACGTGACTGATCATGCACTGATCACGTGGCTATCATGCACTGATCACGTGGCTGATCATACACTGATCACGTGCTGATCATGCACTGATCACGTGGCTGATCATGCACTGATCACGTGACTGATCATGCACTGATCACGTGTCTGATCATGCACTGATCACGTGGCTGATCATGCACTGATCACGTGACTGATCATGCACTGATCACGTGGCTATCATGCACTGATCACGTGGCTGATCATGCACTGATCACGTGGCTGATCACACTGTCACGTGACTATCATGCACTGATCACGTGGCATCATGCACTGATCACGTGGATCATGCACTGATCACGTGGCTGATCACACACGTATCACGTGACTGATCATGCACTGATCACGTGGCTATCATGCACTGATCACGTGGCTATCATGCACTGATCACGTGGCTGATCATGCACTGATCACGTAGCTATCATGCACTGATCACGTGACTGATCATGCACTGATCACGTGACTGATCATGCACTGATCACGTGGCTGATCATGCACTGATCACGTGGCTGATCATGCACTGATCACGTGACTGATCATGCACTGATCACGTGACTGATCATGCACTGATCACGTGGCTGATCATGCACTGATCACGTGGCTGATCATACACTGATCACGTGCCTGATCATGCACTGATCACGTGGCTGATCATGCACTGATCACGTGACTGATCATGCACTGATCACGTGTCTGATCATGCACTGATCACGTGGCTATCATGCACTGATCACGTGGCTGATCATGCCATGATCACGCAGCTACCATGTACTGGTCACATGACTGATCATGCACTGATCACGTGACTGATCATGCAGTGATCACGTGGCTATCATGCACTACTCACGTGGCTGATCATGCAATGATCATGTAGCTACCATGTACAGGTCACGTGAATGATCATACACCCATCAGGTGACTGATCATGCACTGATCACGTGGCTATCATGCACTGATCACGAGACTGATCATGCACTGATCACGTCTATATCATGCACTGATCACATGACTGCCCATGCACTGATCACGTGGATGATCATACACTAATCATGTGACAGATCATGCACTGATCACGTGGCTGATCATGCACTGATACCGTGACTGAGCATGGACTGATCACATGACTATCATGTAGTGATCACGTGACTTAATGGCGCTGATCATGTGACTGATCATGCGCTGATCATGTTTGCTATCATACACTGATCATGTGCCTCTGGAGGCAATAAACAAAGAGCTGAGTAGGCACGAATCAAACAGTCAGCAGGCAATAATCATGGAACTCAGGTGTGAGGAATCATGCTGCTCAGCTGGCAATAATCAAGCAGCTGAGCAGGCAGGAATTACGCAGCACAGCTGGCAATTGTCAAGCAGATGACAGGCAGGAATCGTGCAGCTCAGCTGGCAATTGTCAAGCAGATGAGCAGACAGTAATCACGCAGCTCAGCAGGCCCAGATCACGTGACTGAGCATGCACTGTTCACGTGGCTGATCATACACTGATCACGTGATGATCATGCACTGATCACTTGGATATCATGCACTGATCACGTGGCTGATCATACACTGTTCACGTGTCTGACCATGCACTGATCACGTGGCTGATCATACACTGCTCACGTAACTGATCATGCACTGATCACGTGGCTGAACATGCACTGTTCACGTGGCTGATCACACACCTGTCACGTGACATATCATGCACTGATCACGTGGCACTCATGCACTGATCACGTGGCTGATCATACTCTGCTCACGTAACTCATGCACACATCACGTGGCTATCATGCACTGCTCACGTGGCTCGTCATGGAATGATCACGTAACCATATACTGGTCACGTGACTGATCATGCACAGATCACGTAAATGATCATGCACTGTTCACGTGACTGATCATGTACTGATCACGTGACTGATCATGCACTGATCACGTGGCTATCATGCTCTGCTCACGTGGCTGATCATGCAACGATCACGTAGCAACCATGTACTGGTCACGTGACTGATCATGCACTGATCACGTAATTGATCCTGCACTGATCACGTGGCTCATCATGCACTGATCACGTGGCTGATCACACATGTATCACGTGACTGATCATGCACTGATCACGTGGCTCTCATGCACTGATCACGTGGCTGTCATGCACTGATCACGTGGATATCATGCACTGATCACGTGGCTGATCACACACGTATCACATGACTGATCATGCACTGATCACGTGGCTATCATGCACTGATCACGTGGCTATCATGCACTGATCACGTGGCTGATCATGCACTGATCACGTAGCTACCATGTACTGGTCACGTGACTGATCATGCACTGATCACGTAATTGATCATGCACTGATCACGTGGCTGATCATGCACTGATCACGTGGCTGATCATGCACTGATCACGTGACTGATCATGCACTGATCACGTGACTGATCATGCACTGATCACGTGGCTATCATGCACTGATCACGTGGCTGATCATGCACTGATCACGTGGCTGATCATGCACTGATCACGTGGCTGATCATGCACTGATCACGTGACTGATCATGCACTGATCACGTGACTGATCATGCACTGATCACGTGGCTATCATGCACTGATCACGTGGCTGATCATGCACTGATCACGTCTATATCATGCACTGATCACATGACTGCCCATGCACTGATCACGTGGATGATCATACACTAATCATGTGACAGATCATGCACTGATCACGTGGCTGATCATGCACTGATACCGTGACTGAGCATGGACTGATCACATGACTATCATGTAGTGATCACGTGACTTAATGGCGCTGATCATGTGACTGATCATGCGCTGATCATGTTTGCTATCATACACTGATCATGTGCCTCTGGAGGCAATAAACAAAGAGCTGAGTAGGCACGAATCAAACAGTCAGCAGGCAATAATCATGGAACTCAGGTGTGAGGAATCATGCTGCTCAGCTGGCAATAATCAAGCAGCTGAGCAGGCAGGAATTACGCAGCACAGCTGGCAATTGTCAAGCAGATGACAGGCAGGAATCGTGCAGCTCAGCTGGCAATTGTCAAGCAGATGAGCAGACAGTAATCACGCAGCTCAGCAGGCCCAGATCACGTGACTGAGCATGCACTGTTCACGTGGCTGATCATACACTGATCACGTGATGATCATGCACTGATCACTTGGATATCATGCACTGATCACGTGGCTGATCATACACTGTTCACGTGTCTGACCATGCACTGATCACGTGGCTGATCATGCACTGATCACGTGGCTATCATGCACTGATCACGTGGCTGAACATGCACTGTTCACGTGGCTGATCACACACCTGTCACGTGACATATCATGCACTGATCACGTGGCACTCATGCACTGATCACGTGGCTGATCATACTCTGCTCACGTAACTCATGCACACATCACGTGGCTATCATGCACTGCTCACGTGGCTGTCATGGAATGATCACGTAGCTACCATATACTGGTCACGTGACTGATCATGCACTGATCACGTAAATGATCATGCACTGATCACGTGACTGATCATGCACTGATCACGTGACTGATCATGCACTGATCACGTGGCTATCATGCACTGCTCACGTGGCTGATCATGCCATGATCACGCAGCTACCATGTACTGGTCACATGACTGATCATGCACTGATCACGTGACTGATCATGCACTGATCACGTGGCTGTCATGCACTACTCACGTGGCTGATCATGCAATGATCATGTAGCTACCATGTACAGGTCACGTGAATGATCATACACCCATCAGGTGACTGATCATGCACTGATCACGTGGCTGATCATGCACTGATCACGTGACTGATCATGCACTGATCACGTCTATATCATGCACTGATCACATGACTGCTCATGCACTGATCACGTGGATGATCATACACTAATCTTGTGACAGATCATGCACTGATCACGTGGCTGATCATGCACTGATACCGTGACTGAGCATGGACTGATCACATGACTATCATGTAGTGATCACGTGACTTAATGGCACTGATCATGTGACTGATCATGCGCTGATCATGTTTGCTATCATACACTGATCATGTGCCTCTGGAGGCAATAAACAAAGAGCTGAGTAGGCACGAATCAAACAGTCAGCAGGCAATAATCATGGAACTCAGGTGTGAGGAATCATGCTGCTCAGCTGGCAATAATCAAGCAGCTGAGCAGGCAGGAATTATGCAGCACAGCTGGCAATTGTCAAGCAGATGAGCAGACAGTAATCACGCAGCTCAGCAGGCCCAGATCACGTGACTGAGCATGCACTGTTCACGTGGCTGATCATACACTGATCACGTGATGATCATGCACTGATCACTTGGATATCATGCACTGATCACGTGGCTGATCATACACTGTTCACGTGTCTGACCATGCACTGATCACGTGGCTGATCATACACTGCTCACGTAACTGATCATGCACTGATCACGTGGCTATCATGCACTGATCACGTGGCTGAACATGCACTGTTCACGTGGCTGATCACACACCTGTCACGTGACATATCATGCACTGATCACGTGGCACTCATGCACTGATCACGTGGCTGATCATACTCTGCTCACGTAACTCATGCACACATCACGTGGCTATCATGCACTGCTCACGTGGCTCGTCATGGAATGATCACGTAGCAACCATATACTGGTCGTGACTGATCATGCACTGATCACGTAAATGATCATGCACTGTTCACGTGACTGATCATGTACTGATCACGTGACTGATCATGCACTGATCACGTGGCTATCATGCTCTGCTCACGTGGCTGATCATGCAACGATCACGTAGCAACCATGTACTGGTCACGTGACTGATCATGCACTGATCACGTAATTGATCATGCACTGATCACGTGGCTCATCATGCACTGATCACGTGGCTGATCACACATGTATCACGTGACTGATCATGCACTGATCACGTGGCTCTCATGCACTGATCACGTGGCTGTCATGCACTGATCACGTGGATATCATGCACTGATCACGTGGCTGATCACACACGTATCACATGACTGATCATGCACTGATCACGTGGCTATCATGCACTGATCACGTGGCTGATCATGCACTGATCACGTGGCTATCATGCACTGATCACGTGGCTGATCATGCACTGATCACGTAGCTATCATGCACTGATCACGTGACTGATCATGCACTGATCACGTGGCTGATCATGCACTGATCACGTGGCTGATCATGCACTGATCACGTGGCTGATCATGCACTGATCACGTGACTGATCATGCACTGATCACGTGGCTATCATGCACTGCTCACGTGGCTGATCATGCCATGATCACGCAGCTACCATGTACTGGTCACATGACTGATCATGCACTGATCACGTGACTGATCATGCACTGATCACGTGGCTATCATGCACTACTCACGTGGCTGATCATGCAATGATCATGTAGCTACCATGTACAGGTCACGTGAATGATCATACACCCATCAGGTGACTGATCATGCACTGATCACGTGGCTATCATGCACTGATCACGAGACTGATCATGCACTGATCACGTCTATATCATGCACTGATCACATGACTGCCCATGCACTGATCACGTGGATGATCATACACTAATCATGTGACAGATCATGCACTGATCACGTGGCTGATCATGCACTGATACCGTGACTGAGCATGGACTGATCACATGACTATCATGTAGTGATCACGTGACTTAATGGCGCTGATCATGTGACTGATCATGCGCTGATCATGTTTGCTATCATACACTGATCATGTGCCTCTGGAGGCAATAAACAAAGAGCTGAGTAGGCACGAATCAAACAGTCAGCAGGCAATAATCATGGAACTCAGGTGTGAGGAATCATGCTGCTCAGCTGGCAATAATCAAGCAGCTGAGCAGGCAGGAATTACGCAGCACAGCTGGCAATTGTCAAGCAGATGACAGGCAGGAATCGTGCAGCTCAGCTGGCAATTGTCAAGCAGATGAGCAGACAGTAATCACGCAGCTCAGCAGGCCCAGATCACGTGACTGAGCATGCACTGTTCACGTGGCTGATCATACACTGATCACGTGATGATCATGCACTGATCACTTGGATATCATGCACTGATCACGTGGCTGATCATACACTGTTCACGTGTCTGACCATGCACTGATCACGTGGCTGATCATACACTGCTCACGTAACTGATCATGCACTGATCACGTGGCTATCATGCACTGATCACGTGGCTGAACATGCACTGTTCACGTGGCTGATCACACACCTGTCACGTGACATATCATGCACTGATCACGTGGCACTCATGCACTGATCACGTGGCTGATCATACTCTGCTCACGTAACTGATCATGCACACATCACGTGGCTATCATGCACTGATCACGTGGCTGATCATGCACTGATCACGTGGCTGATCATGCAATGATCACGCAGCTATCATGCACTGATCACGTGACTGATCATGCACTGATCACGTGACTGATCATGCACTGATCACGTGGCTGATCATGCACTGATCACGTGGCTGATCATGCACTGATCACGTGACTGATCATGCACTGATCACGTGACTGATCATGCACTGATCACGTGGCTATCATGCACTGATCACGTGGCTGATCATGCACTGATCACGTGGCTGATCATGCACTGATCACGTGACTGATCATGCACTGATCACGTGACTGATCATGCACTGATCACGTGGCTATCATGCACTGATCACGTGGCTGATCATGCCATGATCACGCAGCTACCATGTACTGGTCACATGACTGATCATGCACTGATCACGTGACTGATCATGCACTGATCACGTGGCTATCATGCACTACTCACGTGGCTGATCATGCAATGATCATGTAGCTACCATGTACAGGTCACGTGAATGATCATACACCCATCAGGTGACTGATCATGCACTGATCACGTGGCTATCATGCACTGATCACGAGACTGATCATGCACTGATCACGTCTATATCATGCACTGATCACATGACTGCCCATGCACTGATCACGTGGATGATCATACACTAATCATGTGACAGATCATGCACTGATCACGTGGCTGATCATGCACTGATACCGTGACTGAGCATGGACTGATCACATGACTATCATGTAGTGATCACGTGACTTAATGGCGCTGATCATGTGACTGATCATGCGCTGATCATGTTTGCTATCATACACTGATCATGTGCCTCTGGAGGCAATAAACAAAGAGCTGAGTAGGCACGAATCAAACAGTCAGCAGGCAATAATCATGGAACTCAGGTGTGAGGAATCATGCTGCTCAGCTGGCAATAATCAAGCAGCTGAGCAGGCAGGAATTACGCAGCACAGCTGGCAATTGTCAAGCAGATGACAGGCAGGAATCGTGCAGCTCAGCTGGCAATTGTCAAGCAGATGAGCAGACAGTAATCACGCAGCTCAGCAGGCCCAGATCACGTGACTGAGCATGCACTGTTCACGTGGCTGATCATACACTGATCACGTGATGATCATGCACTGATCACTTGGATATCATGCACTGATCACGTGGCTGATCATACACTGTTCACGTGTCTGACCATGCACTGATCACGTGGCTGATCATACACTGCTCACGTAACTGATCATGCACTGATCACGTGGCTGATCATGCACTGATCACGTGGCTGATCACACACTGTCACGTGACTATCATGCACTGATCACGTGGCACTCATGCACTGATCACGTGGCTGATCATGCACTGATCACGTAGCAACCATGCACTGATCACGTGACTGATCATGCACTGATCACGTAACTGATCATGCACTGATCACGTGGCTGATCATGCACTGATCACGTGGCTGATCACACATGATCACGTGACTGATCATGCACTGATCACGTGGCTCTCATGCACTGATCACGTGGCTGATCATGCACTGATCACGTGGATATCATGCACTGATCACGTGGCTGATCACACACGTATCACATGACTGATCATGCACTGATCACGTGGCTATCATGCACTGATCACGTGGCTATCATGCACTGATCACGTGGCTGATCATGCAATGATCACGTAGCTACCATGTACTGGTCACGTGACTGATCATGCACTGATCACGTAATTGATCATGCACTGATCACGTGGCTGATCATGCACTGATCACGTGGCTGATCATGCACTGATCACGTGACTGATCATGCACTGATCACGTGACTGATCATGCACTGATCACGTGGCTATCATGCACTGATCACGTGGCTGACATGCACTGATCACGTGCCTGATCATGCACTGATCACGTGGCTGATCATGCACTGATCACGTGACTGATCATGCACTGATCACGTGTCTGATCATGCACTGATCACGTGGCTATCATGCACTGCTCACGTGGCTGATCATGCCATGATCACGCAGCTACCATGTACTGGTCACATGACTGATCATGCACTGATCACGTGACTGATCATGCAGTGATCACGTGGCTATCATGCACTACTCACGTGGCTGATCATGCAATGATCATGTAGCTACCATGTACAGGTCACGTGAATGATCATACACCCATCAGGTGACTGATCATGCACTGATCACGTGGCTATCATGCACTGATCACGAGACTGATCATGCACTGATCACGTCTATATCATGCACTGATCACATGACTGCCCATGCACTGATCACGTGGATGATCATACACTAATCTTGTGACAGATCATGCACTGATCACGTGGCTGATCATGCACTGATACCGTGACTGAGCATGGACTGATCACATGACTATCATGTAGTGATCACGTGACTTAATGGCGCTGATCATGTGACTGATCATGCGCTGATCATGTTTGCTATCATACACTGATCATGTGCCTCTGGAGGCAATAAACAAAGAGCTGAGTAGGCACGAATCAAACAGTCAGCAGGCAATAATCATGGAACTCAGGTGTGAGGAATCATGCTGCTCAGCTGGCAATAATCAAGCAGCTGAGCAGGCAGGAATTACGCAGCACAGCTGGCAATTGTCAAGCAGATGACAGGCAGGAATCGTGCAGCTCAGCTGGCAATTGTCAAGCAGATGAGCAGACAGTAATCACGCAGCTCAGCAGGCCCAGATCACGTGACTGAGCATGCACTGTTCACGTGGCTGATCATACACTGATCACGTGATGATCATGCACTGATCACTTGGATATCATGCACTGATCACGTGGCTGATCATACACTGTTCACGTGTCTGACCATGCACTGATCACGTGGCTGATCATACACTGATCACGTAACTGATCATGCACTGATCACGTGGCTATCATGCACTGATCACGTGGCTGATCATGCACTGATCACGTGGCTGATCATGCACTGATCACGTGGCTGATCATGCACTGTCACGTGACTGATCATGCACTGATCACGTGGCTATCATGCACTGATCACGTGGCTGATCATGCACTGCTCACGTGGCTGATCACACACTGTCACGTGGCTATCATGCACTGATCACGTGGCTCATGCACTGATCACGTAGCAACCATATACTGGTCACGTGACTGATCATGCAAAGATCACGTAAATGATCATGCACTGTTCACGTGACTGATCATGTACTGATCACGTGACTGATCATGCACTGATCACGTGGCTATCATGCTCTGCTCACGTGGCTGATCATGCAACGATCACGTAGCAACCATGTACTGGTCACGTGACTGATCATGCACTGATCACGTAATTGATCCTGCACTGATCACGTGGCTCATCATGCACTGATCACGTGGCTGATCACACATGTATCACGTGACTGATCATGCACTGATCCCGTGGCTCTCATGCACTGATCACGTGGCTGTCATGCACTGATCACGTGGATATCATGCACTGATGTGGCTGATCACACACGTATCACATGACTGATCATGCACTGATCACGTGGCTATCATGCACTGATCACGTGGCTATCATGCACTGATCACGTGGCTGATCATGCAATGATCACGTAGCTACCATGTACTGGTCACGTGACTGATCATGCACTGATCACGTAATTGATCATGCACTGATCACGTGGCTGATCATGCACTGATCACGTGGCTGATCATACACTGATCACATGAACTGATCATGCACTGATCACGTGACTGATCATGCACTGATCACGTGGCTATCATGCACTGATCACTTGGCTGACATACACTGATCACGTGCCTGATCATGCACTGATCACGTGGCTGATCATGCACTGATCACGTGACTGATCATGCACTGATCACGTGGCTGATCATGCACTGATCACGTGACTGATCATGCACTGATCACGTGTCTGATCATGCACTGATCACGTGGCTATCATGCACTGCTCACGTGGCTGATCATGCCATGATCACGCAGCTACCATGTACTGGTCACATGACTGATCATGCACTGATCACGTGACTGATCATGCAGTGATCACGTGGCTATCATGCACTACTCACGTGGCTGATCATGCAATGATCATGTAGCTACCATGTACAGGTCACGTGAATGATCATACACCCATCAGGTGACTGATCATGCACTGATCACGTGGCTATCATGCACTGATCACGAGACTGATCATGCACTGTTCACGTCTATATCATGCACTGATCACATGACTGCCCATGCACTGATCACGTGGATGATCATACACTAATCTTGTGACAGATCATGCACTGATCACGTGGCTGATCATGCACTGATACCGTGACTGAGCATGGACTGATCACATGACTATCATGTAGTGATCACGTGACTTAATGGCGCTGATCATGTGACTGATCATGCGCTGATCATGTTTGCTATCATACACTGATCATGTGCCTCTGGAGGCAATAAACAAAGAGCTGAGTAGGCACGAATCAAACAGTCAGCAGGCAATAATCATGGAACTCAGGTGTGAGGAATCATGCTGCTCAGCTGGCAATAATCAAGCAGCTGAGCAGGCAGGAATTACGCAGCACAGCTGGCAATTGTCAAGCAGATGACAGGCAGGAATCGTGCAGCTCAGCTGGCAATTGTCAAGCAGATGAGCAGACAGTAATCACGCAGCTCAGCAGGCCCAGATCACGTGACTGAGCATGCACTGTTCACGTGGCTGATCATACACTGATCACGTGATGATCATGCACTGATCACTTGGATATCATGCACTGATCACGTGGCTGATCATACACTGTTCACGTGTCTGACCATGCACTGATCACGTGGCTGATCATACACTGATCACGTGACTGATCATGCACTGATCACGTGGCTATCATGCACTGATCACGTGGCTGATCATGCACTGATCACGTGGCTGATCATGCACTGATCACGTGGCTGATCATGCACTGATCACGTGACTGATCATGCACTGATCACGTGGCTATCATGCACTGATCACGTGGCTGATCATGCACTGATCACGTGGCTGATCACACACTGTCACGTGGCTATCATGCACTGATCACGTGGCTCATCATGCACTGATCACGTAGCAACCATATACTGGTCACGTGACTGATCATGCAAAGATCACGTAAATGATCATGCACTGTTCACGTGACTGATCATGTACTGATCACGTGACTGATCATGCACTGATCACGTGGCTATCATGCACTGCTCACGTGGCTGATCATGCAACGATCACGTAGCAACCATGTACTGGTCACGTGACTGATCATGCACTGATCACGTAATTGATCATGCACTGATCACGTGGCTCATCATGCACTGATCACGTGGCTGATCACACATGTATCACGTGACTGATCATGCACTGATCACGTGGCTCTCATGCACTGATCACGTGGCTGTCATGCACTGATCACGTGGATATCATGCACTGATCACGTGGCTGATCACACACGTATCACATGACTGATCATGCACTGATCACGTGGCTATCATGCACTGATCACGTGGCTATCATGCACTGATCACGTGGCTGATCATGCAATGATCACGTAGCTACCATGTACTGGTCACGTGACTGATCATGCACTGATCACGTAATTGATCATGCACTGATCATGTGGCTGATCATGCACTGATCACGTGGCTGATCATACACTGATCACATAACTGATCATGCACTGATCACGTGACTGATCATGCACTGATCACGTGGCTATCATGCACTGATCACTGGCTGGACATACACTGATCACGTGCCTGATCATGCACTGATCACGTGGCTGATCATGCACTGATCACGTGACTGATCATGCACTGATCACGTGGCTATCATGCACTGCTCACGTGGCTGATCATGCCATGATCACGCAGCTACCATGTACTGGTCACATGACTGATCATGCACTGATCACGTGACTGATCATGCAGTGATCACGTGGCTATCATGAACTACTCACGTGGCTGATCATGCAATGATCATGTAGCTACCATGTACAGGTCACGTGAATGATCATACACCCATCAGGTGACTGATCATGCACTGATCACGTGGCTATCATGCACTGATCACGAGACTGATCATGCACTGTTCACGTCTATATCATGCACTGATCACATGACTGCCCGTGCACTGATCACGTGGATGATCATACACTAATCTTGTGACAGATCATGCACTGATCACGTGGCTGATCATGCACTGATACCGTGACTGAGCATGGACTGATCACATGACTATCATGTAGTGATCACGTGACTTAATGGCGCTGATCATGTGACTGATCATGCGCTGATCATGTTTGCTATCATACACTGATCATGTGCCTCTGGAGGCAATAAACAAAGAGCTGAGTAGGCACGAATCAAACAGTCAGCAGGCAATAATCATGGAACTCAGGTGTGAGGAATCATGCTGCTCAGCTGGCAATAATCAAGCAGCTGAGCAGGCAGGAATTACGCAGCACAGCTGGCAATTGTCAAGCAGATGACAGGCAGGAATCGTGCAGCTCAGCTGGCAATTGTCAAGCAGATGAGCAGACAGTAATCACGCAGCTCAGCAGGCCCAGATCACGTGACTGAGCATGCACTGTTCACGTGGCTGATCATACACTGATCACGTGATGATCATGCACTGATCACTTGGATATCATGCACTGATCACGTGGCTGATCATACACTGTTCACGTGTCTGACCATGCACTGATCACGTGGCTGATCATACACTGCTCACGTAACTGATCATGCACTGATCACGTGGCTATCATGCACTGATCACGTGGCTGAACATGCACTGTTCACGTGGCTGATCACACACCTGTCACGTGACATATCATGCACTGATCACGTGGCACTCATGCACTGATCACGTGGCTGATCATACTCTGCTCACGTAACTCATGCACACATCACGTGGCTATCATGCACTGCTCACGTGGCTCGTCATGGAATGATCACGTAGCAACCATATACTGGTAACGTGACTGATCATGCAAAGATCACGTAAATGATCATGCACTGTTCACGTGACTGATCATGTACTGATCACGTGACTGATCATGCACTGATCACGTGGCTATCATGCTCTGCTCACGTGGCTGATCATGCAACGATCACGTAGCAACCATGTACTGGTCACGTGACTGATCATGCACTGATCACGTAATTGATCCTGCACTGATCACGTGGCTCATCATGCACTGATCACGTGGCTGATCACACATGTATCACGTGACTGATCATGCACTGATCACGTGGCTCTCATGCACTGATCACGTGGCTGTCATGCACTGATCACGTGGATATCATGCACTGATCACGTGGCTGATCACACACGTATCACATGACTGATCATGCACTGATCACGTGGCTATCATGCACTGATCACGTGGCTATCATGCACTGATCACGTGGCTGATCATGCAATGATCACGTAGCTACCATGTACTGGTCACGTGACTGATCATGCACTGATCACGTAATTGATCATGCACTGATCATGTGGCTGATCATGCACTGATCACGTGGCTGATCATACACTGATCACATAACTGATCATGCACTGATCACGTGACTGATCATGCACTGATCACGTGGCTGATCATGCACTGATCACGTGCCTGATCATGCACTGATCACGTGGCTGATCATGCACTGATCACGTGACTGATCATGCACTGATCACGTGTCTGATCATGCACTGATCACGTGGCTATCATGCACTGCTCACGTGGCTGATCATGCCATGATCACGCAGCTACCATGTACTGGTCACATGACTGATCATGCACTGATCACGTGACTGATCATGCAGTGATCACGTGGCTATCATGCACTACTCACGTGGCTGATCATGCAATGATCATGTAGCTACCATGTACAGGTCACGTGAATGATCATACACCCATCAGGTGACTGATCATGCACTGATCACGTGGCTATCATGCACTGATCACGAGACTGATCATGCACTGTTCACGTCTATATCATGCACTGATCACATGACTGCCCGTGCACTGATCACGTGGATGATCATACACTAATCTTGTGACAGATCATGCACTGATCACGTGGCTGATCATGCACTGATACCGTGACTGAGCATGGACTGATCACATGACTATCATGTAGTGATCACGTGACTTAATGGCGCTGATCATGTGACTGATCATGCGCTGATCATGTTTGCTATCATACACTGATCATGTGCCTCTGGAGGCAATAAACAAAGAGCTGAGTAGGCACGAATCAAACAGTCAGCAGGCAATAATCATGGAACTCAGGTGTGAGGAATCATGCTGCTCAGCTGGCAATAATCAAGCAGCTGAGCAGGCAGGAATTACGCAGCACAGCTGGCAATTGTCAAGCAGATGACAGGCAGGAATCGTGCAGCTCAGCTGGCAATTGTCAAGCAGATGAGCAGACAGTAATCACGCAGCTCAGCAGGCCCAGATCACGTGACTGAGCATGCACTGTTCACGTGGCTGATCATACACTGATCACGTGATGATCATGCACTGATCACTTGGATATCATGCACTGATCACGTGGCTGATCATACACTGTTCACGTGTCTGACCATGCACTGATCACGTGGCTGATCATACACTGCTCACGTAACTGATCATGCACTGATCACGTGGCTATCATGCACTGATCACGTGGCTGAACATGCACTGTTCACGTGGCTGATCACACACCTGTCACGTGACATATCATGCACTGATCACGTGGCACTCATGCACTGATCACGTGGCTGATCATACTCTGCTCACGTAACTCATGCACACATCACGTGGCTATCATGCACTGCTCACGTGGCTCGTCATGGAATGATCACGTAGCACCATATACTGGTCACGTGACTGATCATGCAAAGATCACGTAAATGATCATGCACTGTTCACGTGACTGATCATGTACTGATCACGTGACTGATCATGCACTGATCACGTGGCTATCATGCTCTGCTCACGTGGCTGATCATGCAACGATCACGTAGCAACCATGTACTGGTCACGTGACTGATCATGCACTGATCACGTAATTGATCATGCACTGATCACGTGGCTCATCATGCACTGATCACGTGGCTGATCACACATGTATCACGTGACTGATCATGCACTGATCACGTGGCTCTCATGCACTGATCACGTGGCTGTCATGCACTGATCACGTGGATATCATGCACTGATCACGTGGCTGATCACACACGTATCACATGACTGATCATGCACTGATCACGTGGCTATCATGCACTGATCACGTGGCTATCATGCACTGATCACGTGGCTATCATGCACTGATCACGTGGCTGATCATGCAATGATCACGTAGCTACCATGTACTGATCACGTGACTGATCATGCACTGATCACGTAATTGATCATGCACTGATCACGTGGCTGATCATGCACTGATCACGTGGCTGATCATGCACTGATCACATAACTGATCATGCACTGATCACGTGACTGATCATGCACTGATCACGTGGCTATCATGCACTGATCACGTGGCTGATCATACACTGATCACGTGCCTGATCATGCACTGATCACGTGGCTGATCATGCACTGATCACGTGACTGATCATGCACTGATCACGTGTCTGATCATGCACTGATCACGTGGCTGATCATGCACTGATCACGTGACTGATCATGCACTGATCACGTGGCTATCATGCACTGATCACGTGGCTGATCATGCACTGATCACGTGGCTGATCATGCACTGTCACGTGACTATCATGCACTGATCACGTGGCATCATGCACTGATCACGTGGCTATCATGCACTGATCACGTGGCTGATCACACACGATCACGTGACTGATCATGCACTGATCACGTGGCTATCATGCACTGATCACGTGGCTATCATGCACTGATCACGTGGCTGATCATGCACTGATCACGCTATCATGCACTGATCACGTGACTGATCATGCACTGATCACGTAATTGATCATGCACTGATCACGTGGCTGATCATGCACTGATCACGTGGCTGATCATGCACTGATCACGTAACTGATCATGCACTGATCACGTGACTGATCATGCACTGATCACGTGGCTGATCATGCACTGATCACGTGGCTGATCATGCACTGATCACGTGCCTGATCATGCACTGATCACGTGGCTGATCATGCACTGATCACGTGACTGATCATGCACTGATCACGTGTCTGATCATGCACTGATCACGTGGCTATCATGCACTGATCACGTGGCTGATCATGCCATGATCACGCAGCTACCATGTACTGGTCACGTGACTGATCATGCACTGATCACGTGACTGATCATGCAGTGATCACGTGGCTATCATGCACTACTCACGTGGCTGATCATGCAATGATCATGTAGCTACCATGTACAGGTCACGTGAATGATCATACACCCATCAGGTGACTGATCATGCACTGATCACGTGGCTATCATGCACTGATCACGAGACTGATCATGCACTGATCACGTCTATATCATGCACTGATCACATGACTGCCCATGCACTGATCACGTGGATGATCATACACTAATCTTGTGACAGATCATGCACTGATCACGTGGCTGATCATGCACTGATACCGTGACTGAGCATGGACTGATCACATGACTATCATGTAGTGATCACGTGACTTAATGGCGCTGATCATGTGACTGATCATGCGCTGATCATGTTTGCTATCATACACTGATCATGTGCCTCTGGAGGCAATAAACAAAGAGCTGAGTAGGCACGAATCAAACAGTCAGCAGGCAATAATCATGGAACTCAGGTGTGAGGAATCATGCTGCTCAGCTGGCAATAATCAAGCAGCTGAGCAGGCAGGAATTACGCAGCACAGCTGGCAATTGTCAAGCAGATGACAGGCAGGAATCGTGCAGCTCAGCTGGCAATTGTCAAGCAGATGAGCAGACAGTAATCACGCAGCTCAGCAGGCCCAGATCACGTGACTGAGCATGCACTGTTCACGTGGCTGATCATACACTGATCACGTGATGATCATGCACTGATCACTTGGATATCATGCACTGATCACGTGGCTGATCATACACTGTTCACGTGTCTGACCATGCACTGATCACGTGGCTGATCATACACTGCTCACGTAACTGATCATGCACTGATCACGTGGCTGAACATGCACTGTTCACGTGGCTGATCACACACCTGTCACGTGACATATCATGCACTGATCACGTGGCACTCATGCACTGATCACGTGGCTGATCATACTCTGCTCACGTAACTCATGCACACATCACGTGGCTATCATGCACTGCTCACGTGGCTCGTCATGGAATGATCACGTAGCAACCATATACTGGTCACGTGACTGATCATGCAAAGATCACGTAAATGATCATGCACTGTTCACGTGACTGATCATGTACTGATCACGTGACTGATCATGCACTGATCACGTGGCTATCATGCTCTGCTCACGTGGCTGATCATGCAACGATCACGTAGCAACCATGTACTGGTCACGTGACTGATCATGCACTGATCACGTAATTGATCATGCACTGATCACGTGGCTCATCATGCACTGATCACGTGGCTGATCACACATGTATCACGTGACTGATCATGCACTGATCACGTGGCTCTCATGCACTGATCACGTGGCTGTCATGCACTGATCACGTGGATATCATGCACTGATCACGTGGCTGATCACACACGTATCACATGACTGATCATGCACTGATCACGTGGCTATCATGCACTGATCACGTGGCTATCATGCACTGATCACGTGGCTGATCATGCAATGATCACGTAGCTACCATGCTGATCACGTGACTGATCATGCACTGATCACGTAATTGATCATGCACTGATCACGTGGCTGATCATGCACTGATCACGTGGCTGATCATGCACTGATCACGTGACTGATCATGCACTGATCACGTGACTGATCATGCACTGATCACGTGGCTATCATGCACTGATCACGTGGCTGATCATGCACTGATCACGTGGCTGATCATGCACTGATCACGTGGCTGATCATGCACTGATCACGTGACTGATCATGCACTGATCACGTGACTGATCATGCACTGATCACGTGGCTATCATGCACTGATCACGTGGCTGATCATGCACTGATCACGTCTATATCATGCACTGATCACATGACTGCCCATGCACTGATCACGTGGATGATCATACACTAATCATGTGACAGATCATGCACTGATCACGTGGCTGATCATGCACTGATACCGTGACTGAGCATGGACTGATCACATGACTATCATGTAGTGATCACGTGACTTAATGGCGCTGATCATGTGACTGATCATGCGCTGATCATGTTTGCTATCATACACTGATCATGTGCCTCTGGAGGCAATAAACAAAGAGCTGAGTAGGCACGAATCAAACAGTCAGCAGGCAATAATCATGGAACTCAGGTGTGAGGAATCATGCTGCTCAGCTGGCAATAATCAAGCAGCTGAGCAGGCAGGAATTACGCAGCACAGCTGGCAATTGTCAAGCAGATGACAGGCAGGAATCGTGCAGCTCAGCTGGCAATTGTCAAGCAGATGAGCAGACAGTAATCACGCAGCTCAGCAGGCCCAGATCACGTGACTGAGCATGCACTGTTCACGTGGCTGATCATACACTGATCACGTGATGATCATGCACTGATCACTTGGATATCATGCACTGATCACGTGGCTGATCATGCACTGTTCACGTGTCTGACCATGCACTGATCACGTGGCTGATCATACACTGCTCACGTAACTGATCATGCACTGATCACGTGGCTATCATGCACTGATCACGTGGCTGAACATGCACTGTTCACGTGGCTGATCACACACTGTCACGTGACTATCATGCACTGATCACGTGGCACTCATGCACTGATCACGTGGCTGATCATACACTGATCACGTAACTCATGCACACATCACGTGGCTATCATGCACTGATCACGTGGCTGTCATGCAATGATCACGTAGCAACCATATACTGGTCACGTGACTGATCATGCACTGATCACGTAAATGATCATGCACTGATCACGTGACTGATCATGCACTGATCACGTGACTGATCATGCACTGATCACGTGGCTATCATGCACTGCTCACGTGGCTGATCATGCCATGATCACGCAGCTACCATGTACTGGTCACATGACTGATCATGCACTGATCACGTGACTGATCATGCACTGATCACGTGGCTATCATGCACTACTCACGTGGCTGATCATGCAATGATCATGTAGCTACCATGTACAGGTCACGTGAATGATCATACACCCATCAGGTGACTGATCATGCACTGATCACGTGGCTATCATGCACTGATCACGAGACTGATCATGCACTGATCACGTCTATATCATGCACTGATCACATGACTGCCCATGCACTGATCACGTGGATGATCATACACTAATCATGTGACAGATCATGCACTGATCACGTGGCTGATCATGCACTGATACCGTGACTGAGCATGGACTGATCACATGACTATCATGTAGTGATCACGTGACTTAATGGCACTGATCATGTGACTGATCATGCGCTGATCATGTTTGCTATCATACACTGATCATGTGCCTCTGGAGGCAATAAACAAAGAGCTGAGTAGGCACGAATCAAACAGTCAGCAGGCAATAATCATGGAACTCAGGTGTGAGGAATCATGCTGCTCAGCTGGCAATAATCAAGCAGCTGAGCAGGCAGGAATTATGCAGCACAGCTGGCAATTGTCAAGCAGATGAGCAGACAGTAATCACGCAGCTCAGCAGGCCCAGATCACGTGACTGAGCATGCACTGTTCACGTGGCTGATCATACACTGATCACGTGATGATCATGCACTGATCACTTGGATATCATGCACTGATCACGTGGCTGATCATACACTGTTCACGTGTCTGACCATGCACTGATCACGTGGCTGATCATACACTGCTCACGTAACTGATCATGCACTGATCACGTGGCTATCATGCACTGATCACGTGGCTGAACATGCACTGTTCACGTGGCTGATCACACACCTGTCACGTGACATATCATGCACTGATCACGTGGCACTCATGCACTGATCACGTGGCTGATCATACTCTGCTCACGTAACTCATGCACACATCACGTGGCTATCATGCACTGCTCACGTGGCTCGTCATGGAATGATCACGTAGCAACCATATACTGGTCACGTGACTGATCATGCAAAGATCACGTAAATGATCATGCACTGTTCACGTGACTGATCATGTACTGATCACGTGACTGATCATGCACTGATCACGTGGCTATCATGCTCTGCTCACGTGGCTGATCATGCAACGATCACGTAGCAACCATGTACTGGTCACGTGACTGATCATGCACTGATCACGTAATTGATCCTGCACTGATCACGTGGCTCATCATGCACTGATCACGTGGCTGATCACACATGTATCACGTGACTGATCATGCACTGATCACGTGGCTCTCATGCACTGATCACGTGGCTGTCATGCACTGATCACGTGGATATCATGCACTGATCACGTGGCTGATCACACACGTATCACATGACTGATCATGCACTGATCACGTGGCTATCATGCACTGATCACGTGGCTATCATGCACTGATCACGTGGCTGATCATGCAATGATCACGTAGCTACCATGCACTGGTCACGTGACTGATCATGCACTGATCACGTAATTGATCATGCACTGATCACGTGGCTGATCATGCACTGATCACGTGGCTGATCATGCACTGATCACGTGACTGATCATGCACTGATCACGTGGCTATCATGCACTGATCACGTGGCTGATCATGCACTGATCACGTGGCTATCATGCACTGATCACGTGACTGATCATGCACTGATCACGTGACTGATCATGCACTGATCACGTGGCTATCATGCACTGATCACGTGGCTGATCATGCACTGATCACGTGCTATCATGCACTGATCACGTGACTGATCATGCACTGATCACGTGGCTGATCATGCACTGATCACGTGGCTGATCATGCACTGATCACATGACTGATCATGCACTGATCACGTGACTGATCATGCACTGATCACGTGGCTATCATGCACTACTCACGTGGCTGATCATGCAATGATCATGTAGCTACCATGTACAGGTCACGTGAATGATCATACACCCATCAGGTGACTGATCATGCACTGATCACGTGGCTATCATGCACTGATCACGAGACTGATCATGCACTGTTCACGTCTATATCATGCACTGATCACATGACTGCCCATGCACTGATCACGTGGATGATCATACACTAATCTTGTGACAGATCATGCACTGATCACGTGGCTGATCATGCACTGATACCGTGACTGAGCATGGACTGATCACATGACTATCATGTAGTGATCACGTGACTTAATGGCGCTGATCATGTGACTGATCATGCGCTGATCATGTTTGCTATCATACACTGATCATGTGCCTCTGGAGGCAATAAACAAAGAGCTGAGTAGGCACGAATCAAACAGTCAGCAGGCAATAATCATGGAACTCAGGTGTGAGGAATCATGCTGCTCAGCTGGCAATAATCAAGCAGCTGAGCAGGCAGGAATTACGCAGCACAGCTGGCAATTGTCAAGCAGATGACAGGCAGGAATCGTGCAGCTCAGCTGGCAATTGTCAAGCAGATGAGCAGACAGTAATCACGCAGCTCAGCAGGCCCAGATCACGTGACTGAGCATGCACTGTTCACGTGGCTGATCATACACTGATCACGTGATGATCATGCACTGATCACTTGGATATCATGCACTGATCACGTGGCTGATCATACACTGTTCACGTGTCTGACCATGCACTGATCACGTGGCTGATCATACACTGCTCACGTAACTGATCATGCACTGATCACGTGGCTATCATGCACTGATCACGTGGCTGAACATGCACTGTTCACGTGGCTGATCACACACCTGTCACGTGACATATCATGCACTGATCACGTGGCACTCATGCACTGATCACGTGGCTGATCATACTCTGCTCACGTAACTCATGCACATCACGTGGCTATCATGCACTGCTCACGTGGCTCGTCATGGAATGATCACGTAGCAACCATATACTGGTCACGTGACTGATCATGCACTGATCACGTAAATGATCATGCACTGTTCACGTGACTGATCATGTACTGATCACGTGACTGATCATGCACTGATCACGTGGCTATCATGCTCTGCTCACGTGGCTGATCATGCAACGATCACGTAGCAACCATGTACTGGTCACGTGACTGATCATGCACTGATCACGTAATTGATCCTGCACTGATCACGTGGCTCATCATGCACTGATCACGTGGCTGATCACACATGTATCACGTGACTGATCATGCACTGATCACGTGGCTCTCATGCACTGATCACGTGGCTGTCATGCACTGATCACGTGGATATCATGCACTGATCACGTGGCTGATCACACACGTATCACATGACTGATCATGCACTGATCACGTGGCTATCATGCACTGATCACGTGGCTATCATGCACTGATCACGTGGCTGATCATGCAATGATCACGTAGCTACCATGTACTGGTCACGTGACTGATCATGCACTGATCACGTAATTGATCATGCACTGATCACGTGGCTGATGCACTGATCACGTGGCTGATCATGCACTGATCACGTGACTGATCATGCACTGATCACGTGACTGATCATGCACTGATCACGTGGCTATCATGCACTGATCACGTGGCTGATCATGCACTGATCACGTGCTGATCATGCACTGATCACGTGGCTGATCATGCACTGATCACGTGACTGATCATGCACTGATCACGTGGCTGATCATGCACTGATCACGTGACTGATCATGCACTGATCACGTGACTGATCATGCACTGATCACGTGGCTATCATGCACTGATCACGTGGCTGATCATGCATGATCACACAGCTACCATGCACTGATCACGTGACTGATCATGCACTGATCACGTGACTGATCATGCACTGATCACGTGGCTATCATGCACTGATCACGTGACTGATCATGCACTGATCACGTGGCTGATCATGCACTGATCACGTGGCTGATCATGCACTGATCACGTAGCTACATGCACTGATCACGTGACTGATCATGCACTGATCACGTGATGATCATGCACTGATCACGTGGCTGATCATGCACTGATCACGTGGCTGATCATGCACTGATCACGTGACTGATCATGCACTGATCACGTGACTGATCATGCACTGATCACGTGGCTATCATGCACTGATCACGTGGCTGATCATGCACTGATCACGTGACTGATCATGCACTGATCACGTGACTGATCATGCACTGATCACGTGTCTGATCATGCACTGATCACGTGGCTATCATGCACTGCTCACGTGGCTGATCATGCCATGATCACGCAGCTACCATGTACTGGTCACATGACTGATCATGCACTGATCACGTGACTGATCATGCAGTGATCACGTGGCTATCATGCACTACTCACGTGGCTGATCATGCAATGATCATGTAGCTACCATGTACAGGTCACGTGAATGATCATACACCCATCAGGTGACTGATCATGCACTGATCACGTGGCTATCATGCACTGATCACGAGACTGATCATGCACTGATCACGTCTATATCATGCACTGATCACATGACTGCCCATGCACTGATCACGTGGATGATCATACACTAATCTTGTGACAGATCATGCACTGATCACGTGGCTGATCATGCACTGATACCGTGACTGAGCATGGACTGATCACATGACTATCATGTAGTGATCACGTGACTTAATGGCGCTGATCATGTGACTGATCATGCGCTGATCATGTTTGCTATCATACACTGATCATGTGCCTCTGGAGGCAATAAACAAAGAGCTGAGTAGGCACGAATCAAACAGTCAGCAGGCAATAATCATGGAACTCAGGTGTGAGGAATCATGCTGCTCAGCTGGCAATAATCAAGCAGCTGAGCAGGCAGGAATTACGCAGCACAGCTGGCAATTGTCAAGCAGATGACAGGCAGGAATCGTGCAGCTCAGCTGGCAATTGTCAAGCAGATGAGCAGACAGTAATCACGCAGCTCAGCAGGCCCAGATCACGTGACTGAGCATGCACTGTTCACGTGGCTGATCATACACTGATCACGTGATGATCATGCACTGATCACTTGGATATCATGCACTGATCACGTGGCTGATCATACACTGTTCACGTGTCTGACCATGCACTGATCACGTGGCTGATCATACACTGCTCACGTAACTGATCATGCACTGATCACGTGGCTATCATGCACTGATCACGTGGCTGAACATGCACTGTTCACGTGGCTGATCACACACCTGTCACGTGACATATCATGCACTGATCACGTGGCACTCATGCACTGATCACGTGGCTGATCATGCACTGATCACGTAGCAACCATGCACTGATCACGTGACTGATCATGCACTGATCACGTAATTGATCATGCACTGATCACGTGGCTGATCATGCACTGATCACGTGGCTGATCACACATGATCACGTGACTGATCATGCACTGATCACGTGGCTGATCATGCACTGATCACGTGGCTGATCATGCACTGATCACGTGGCTATCATGCACTGATCACGTGGCTGATCACACACGTATCACGTGACTGATCATGCACTGATCACGTGGCTATCATGCACTGATCACGTGGCTATCATGCACTGATCACGTGGCTGATCATGCACTGATCACGTAGCTACCATGTACTGGTCACGTGACTGATCATGCACTGATCACGTAATTGATCATGCACTGATCACGTGGCTGATCATGCACTGATCACGTGGCTGATCATGCACTGATCACGTGACTGATCATGCACTGATCACGTGACTGATCATGCACTGATCACGTGGCTATCATGCACTGATCACGTGGCTGATCATGCACTGATCACGTGACTGATCATGCACTGATCACGTGGCTGATCATGCACTGATCACGTGACTGATCATGCACTGATCACGTGGCTGATCATGCACTGATCACGTGACTGATCATGCACTGATCACGTGTCTGATCATGCACTGATCACGTGGCTATCATGCACTGCTCACGTGGCTGATCATGCCATGATCACGCAGCTACCATGTACTGGTCACATGACTGATCATGCACTGATCACGTGACTGATCATGCAGTGATCACGTGGCTATCATGAACTACTCACGTGGCTGATCATGCAATGATCATGTAGCTACCATGTACAGGTCACGTGAATGATCATACACCCATCAGGTGACTGATCATGCACTGATCACGTGGCTATCATGCACTGATCACGAGACTGATCATGCACTGTTCACGTCTATATCATGCACTGATCACATGACTGCCCATGCACTGATCACGTGGATGATCATACACTAATCTTGTGACAGATCATGCACTGATCACGTGGCTGATCATGCACTGATACCGTGACTGAGCATGGACTGATCACATGACTATCATGTAGTGATCACGTGACTTAATGGCGCTGATCATGTGACTGATCATGCGCTGATCATGTTTGCTATCATACACTGATCATGTGCCTCTGGAGGCAATAAACAAAGAGCTGAGTAGGCACGAATCAAACAGTCAGCAGGCAATAATCATGGAACTCAGGTGTGAGGAATCATGCTGCTCAGCTGGCAATAATCAAGCAGCTGAGCAGGCAGGAATTACGCAGCACAGCTGGCAATTGTCAAGCAGATGACAGGCAGGAATCGTGCAGCTCAGCTGGCAATTGTCAAGCAGATGAGCAGACAGTAATCACGCAGCTCAGCAGGCCCAGATCACGTGACTGAGCATGCACTGTTCACGTGGCTGATCATACACTGATCACGTGATGATCATGCACTGATCACTTGGATATCATGCACTGATCACGTGGCTGATCATACACTGTTCACGTGTCTGACCATGCACTGATCACGTGGCTGATCATACACTGATCACGTGACTGATCATGCACTGATCACGTGGCTATCATGCACTGATCACGTGGCTGATCATGCACTGATCACGTGGCTGATCATGCACTGATCACGTGGCTGATCATACACTGATCACGTGACTATCATGCACTGATCACGTGGCTATCATGCACTGATCACGTGGCTGATCATGCACTGCTCACGTGGCTCATCACACACTGTCACGTGGCTATCATGCACTGCTCACGTGGCTCTCATGCAATGATCACGTAGCAACCATATACTGGTCACGTGACTGATCATGCAAAGATCACGTAAATGATCATGCACTGTTCACGTGACTGATCATGTACTGATCACGTGACTGATCATGCACTGATCACGTGGCTATCATGCTCTGCTCACGTGGCTGATCATGCAACGATCACGTAGCAACCATGTACTGGTCACGTGACTGATCATGCACTGATCACGTAATTGATCCTGCACTGATCACGTGGCTCATCATGCACTGATCACGTGGCTGATCACACATGTATCACGTGACTGATCATGCACTGATCCCGTGGCTCTCATGCACTGATCACGTGGCTGTCATGCACTGATCACGTGGATATCATGCACTGATCACGTGGCTGATCACACACGTATCACATGACTGATCATGCACTGATCACGTGGCTATCATGCACTGATCACGTGGCTATCATGCACTGATCACGTGGCTGATCATGCAATGATCACGTAGCTACATGTACTGGTCACGTGACTGATCATGCACTGATCACGTAATTGATCATGCACTGATCATGTGGCTGATCATGCACTGATCACGTGGCTGATCATGCACTGATCACATAACTGATCATGCACTGATCACGTGACTGATCATGCACTGATCACGTGGCTATCATGCACTGATCACGTGGCTGATCATGCACTGATCACGTGCCTGATCATGCACTGATCACGTGGCTGATCATGCACTGATCACGTGACTGATCATGCACTGATCACGTGGCTGATCATGCACTGATCACGTGACTGATCATGCACTGATCACGTGTCTGATCATGCACTGATCACGTGGCTATCATGCACTGCTCACGTGGCTGATCATGCCATGATCACGCAGCTACCATGTACTGGTCACATGACTGATCATGCACTGATCACGTGACTGATCATGCAGTGATCACGTGGCTATCATGAACTACTCACGTGGCTGATCATGCAATGATCATGTAGCTACCATGTACAGGTCACGTGAATGATCATACACCCATCAGGTGACTGATCATGCACTGATCACGTGGCTATCATGCACTGATCACGAGACTGATCATGCACTGTTCACGTCTATATCATGCACTGATCACATGACTGCCCATGCACTGATCACGTGGATGATCATACACTAATCTTGTGACAGATCATGCACTGATCACGTGGCTGATCATGCACTGATACCGTGACTGAGCATGGACTGATCACATGACTATCATGTAGTGATCACGTGACTTAATGGCGCTGATCATGTGACTGATCATGCGCTGATCATGTTTGCTATCATACACTGATCATGTGCCTCTGGAGGCAATAAACAAAGAGCTGAGTAGGCACGAATCAAACAGTCAGCAGGCAATAATCATGGAACTCAGGTGTGAGGAATCATGCTGCTCAGCTGGCAATAATCAAGCAGCTGAGCAGGCAGGAATTACGCAGCACAGCTGGCAATTGTCAAGCAGATGACAGGCAGGAATCGTGCAGCTCAGCTGGCAATTGTCAAGCAGATGAGCAGACAGTAATCACGCAGCTCAGCAGGCCCAGATCACGTGACTGAGCATGCACTGTTCACGTGGCTGATCATACACTGATCACGTGATGATCATGCACTGATCACTTGGATATCATGCACTGATCACGTGGCTGATCATACACTGTTCACGTGTCTGACCATGCACTGATCACGTGGCTGATCATACACTGATCACGTAACTGATCATGCACTGATCACGTGGCTATCATGCACTGATCACGTGGCTGATCATGCACTGATCACGTGGCTGATCATGCACTGATCACGTGGCTGATCATGCACTGATCACGTGACTGATCATGCACTGATCACGTGGCTATCATGCACTGATCACGTGGCTGATCATGCACTGATCACGTGGCTGATCACACACTGATCACGTGGCTATCATGCACTGATCACGTGGCTGATCATGCACTGATCACGTAGCAACCATATACTGGTCACGTGACTGATCATGCACTGATCACGTAAATGATCATGCACTGTTCACGTGACTGATCATGCACTGATCACGTGACTGATCATGCACTGATCACGTGGCTATCATGCACTGCTCACGTGGCTGATCATGCACGATCACGTAGCAACCATGTACTGGTCACGTGACTGATCATGCACTGATCACGTAATTGATCATGCACTGATCACGTGGCTCATCATGCACTGATCACGTGGCTGATCACACATGTATCACGTGACTGATCATGCACTGATCACGTGGCTCTCATGCACTGATCACGTGGCTGTCATGCACTGATCACGTGGATATCATGCACTGATCACGTGGCTGATCACACACGTATCACATGACTGATCATGCACTGATCACGTGGCTATCATGCACTGATCACGTGGCTATCATGCACTGATCACGTGGCTGATCATGCAATGATCACGTAGCTACATGTACTGGTCACGTGACTGATCATGCACTGATCACGTAATTGATCATGCACTGATCACGTGGCTGATCATGCACTGATCACGTGGCTGATCATACACTGATCACGTGACTGATCATGCACTGATCACGTGGCTATCATGCACTGATCACGTGGCTGATCATGCACTGATCACGTGCCTGATCATGCACTGATCACGTGGCTGATCATGCACTGATCACGTGACTGATCATGCACTGATCACGTGTCTGATCATGCACTGATCACGTGGCTATCATGCACTGCTCACGTGGCTGATCATGCATGATCACGCAGCTACCATGTACTGGTCACATGACTGATCATGCACTGATCACGTGACTGATCATGCACTGATCACGTGGCTATCATGCACTGATCACGTGGCTGATCATGCACTGATCACGTAGCTACCATGCACTGGTCACGTGACTGATCATGCACTGATCACGTGACTGATCATGCACTGATCACGTGGCTATCATGCACTGATCACGTGGCTGATCATGCACTGATCACGTAAATGATCATGCACTGATCACGTGACTGATCATGCACTGATCACGTGACTGATCATGCACTGATCACGTGGCTATCATGCACTGATCACGTGGCTGATCATGCACTGATCACGTGCTACCATGTACTGATCACGTGACTGATCATGCACTGATCACGTAATTGATCATGCACTGATCACGTGGCTGATCATGCACTGATCACGTGGCTGATCACACATGATCACGTGACTGATCATGCACTGATCACGTGGCTATCATGCACTGATCACGTGGCTGATCATGCACTGATCACGTGGATATCATGCACTGATCACGTGGCTGATCATGCACTGATCACGTGACTGATCATGCACTGATCACGTGGCTATCATGCACTGATCACGTGGCTATCATGCACTGATCACGTGGCTGATCATGCACTGATCACGTGACTGATCATGCAGTGATCACGTGGCTATCGTGCACTACTCACGTGGCTGATCATGCAATGATCATGTAGCTACCATGTACAGGTCACGTGAATGATCATACACCCATCAGGTGACTGATCATGCACTGATCACGTGGCTATCATGCACTGATCACGAGACTGATCATGCACTGATCACGTCTATATCATGCACTGATCACATGACTGCCCATGCACTGATCACGTGGATGATCATACACTAATCATGTGACAGATCATGCACTGATCACGTGGCTGATCATGCACTGATACCGTGACTGAGCATGGACTGATCACATGACTATCATGTAGTGATCACGTGACTTAATGGCGCTGATCATGTGACTGATCATGCGCTGATCATGTTTGCTATCATACACTGATCATGTGCCTCTGGAGGCAATAAACAAAGAGCTGAGTAGGCACGAATCAAACAGTCAGCAGGCAATAATCATGGAACTCAGGTGTGAGGAATCATGCTGCTCAGCTGGCAATAATCAAGCAGCTGAGCAGGCAGGAATTACGCAGCACAGCTGGCAATTGTCAAGCAGATGACAGGCAGGAATCGTGCAGCTCAGCTGGCAATTGTCAAGCAGATGAGCAGACAGTAATCACGCAGCTCAGCAGGCCCAGATCACGTGACTGAGCATGCACTGTTCACGTGGCTGATCATACACTGATCACGTGATGATCATGCACTGATCACTTGGATATCATGCACTGATCACGTGGCTGATCATACACTGTTCACGTGTCTGACCATGCACTGATCACGTGGCTGATCATACACTGCTCACGTAACTGATCATGCACTGATCACGTGGCTATCATGCACTGATCACGTGGCTGAACATGCACTGTTCACGTGGCTGATCACACACCTGTCACGTGACATATCATGCACTGATCACGTGGCACTCATGCACTGATCACGTGGCTGATCATACTCTGCTCACGTAACTCATGCACACATCACGTGGCTATCATGCACTGCTCACGTGGCTCGTCATGGAATGATCACGTAGCTACCATATACTGGTCACGTGACTGATCATGCACTGATCACGTAAATGATCATGCACTGTTCACGTGACTGATCATGTACTGATCACGTGACTGATCATGCACTGATCACGTGGCTATCATGCACTGCTCACGTGGCTGATCATGCAACGATCACGTAGCAACCATGTACTGGTCACGTGACTGATCATGCACTGATCACGTAATTGATCATGCACTGATCACGTGGCTCATCATGCACTGATCACGTGGCTGATCACACATGTATCACGTGACTGATCATGCACTGATCACGTGGCTATCATGCACTGATCACGTGGCTGATCATGCACTGATCACGTGGATATCATGCACTGATCACGTGGCTGATCACACACGATCACGTGACTGATCATGCACTGATCACGTGGCTATCATGCACTGATCACGTGGCTATCATGCACTGATCACGTGGCTGATCATGCACTGATCACGTGACTGATCATGCACTGATCACGTGGCTATCATGCACTACTCACGTGGCTGATCATGCAATGATCATGTAGCTACCATGTACAGGTCACGTGAATGATCATACACCCATCAGGTGACTGATCATGCACTGATCACGTGGCTATCATGCACTGATCACGAGACTGATCATGCACTGATCACGTCTATATCATGCACTGATCACATGACTGCCCATGCACTGATCACGTGGATGATCATACACTAATCTTGTGACAGATCATGCACTGATCACGTGGCTGATCATGCACTGATACCGTGACTGAGCATGGACTGATCACATGACTATCATGTAGTGATCACGTGACTTAATGGCACTGATCATGTGACTGATCATGCGCTGATCATGTTTGCTATCATACACTGATCATGTGCCTCTGGAGGCAATAAACAAAGAGCTGAGTAGGCACGAATCAAACAGTCAGCAGGCAATAATCATGGAACTCAGGTGTGAGGAATCATGCTGCTCAGCTGGCAATAATCAAGCAGCTGAGCAGGCAGGAATTACGCAGCACAGCTGGCAATTGTCAAGCAGATGACAGGCAGGAATCGTGCAGCTCAGCTGGCAATTGTCAAGCAGATGAGCAGACAGTAATCACGCAGCTCAGCAGGCCCAGATCACGTGACTGAGCATGCACTGTTCACGTGGCTGATCATACACTGATCACGTGATGATCATGCACTGATCACTTGGATATCATGCACTGATCACGTGGCTGATCATACACTGTTCACGTGTCTGACCATGCACTGATCACGTGGCTGATCATACACTGCTCACGTAACTGATCATGCACTGATCACGTGGCTATCATGCACTGATCACGTGGCTGAACATGCACTGTTCACGTGGCTGATCACACACCTGTCACGTGACATATCATGCACTGATCACGTGACTGATCATGCACTGATCACGTGGCTGATCATGCACTGATCACGTGGCTGATCACACATGATCACGTGACTGATCATGCACTGATCACGTGGCTCTCATGCACTGATCACGTGGCTGTCATGCACTGATCACGTGACATCATGCACTGATCACGTGGCTGATCACACACTATCACGTGACTGATCATGCACTGATCACGTGGCTGATCATGCACTGATCACGTGGCTATCATGCACTGATCACGTGGCTGATCATGCACTGATCACGTAGCTACCATGTACTGGTCACGTGACTGATCATGCACTGATCACGTAATTGATCATGCACTGATCACGTGGCTGATCATGCACTGATCACGTGGCTGATCATGCACTGATCACGTGACTGATCATGCACTGATCACGTGACTGATCATGCACTGATCACGTGGCTATCATGCACTGATCACGTGGCTGATCATGCACTGATCACGTGACTGATCATGCACTGATCACGTGGCTGATCATGCACTGATCACGTGACTGATCATGCACTGATCACGTGGCTGATCATGCACTGATCACGTGACTGATCATGCACTGATCACGTGGCTGATCATGCACTGATCACGTGGCTATCATGCACTGATCACGTGGCTGATCATGCATGATCACGTAGCTATCATGCACTGATCACGTGACTGATCATGCACTGATCACGTGACTGATCATGCACTGATCACGTAGCTATCATGCACTGATCACGTGACTGATCATGCACTGATCACGTAATTGATCATGCACTGATCACGTGGCTGATCATGCACTGATCACGTGGCTGATCATGCACTGATCACGTGACTGATCATGCACTGATCACGTGACTGATCATGCACTGATCACGTGGCTATCATGCACTGATCACGTGGCTGACATGCACTGATCACGTGGCTGATCATGCACTGATCACGTGACTGATCATGCACTGATCACGTGTCTGATCATGCACTGATCACGTGGCTATCATGCACTGCTCACGTGGCTGATCATGCCATGATCACGCAGCTACCATGTACTGGTCACATGACTGATCATGCACTGATCACGTGACTGATCATGCAGTGATCACGTGGCTATCATGAACTACTCACGTGGCTGATCATGCAATGATCATGTAGCTACCATGTACAGGTCACGTGAATGATCATACACCCATCAGGTGACTGATCATGCACTGATCACGTGGCTATCATGCACTGATCACGAGACTGATCATGCACTGTTCACGTCTATATCATGCACTGATCACATGACTGCCCATGCACTGATCACGTGGATGATCATACACTAATCTTGTGACAGATCATGCACTGATCACGTGGCTGATCATGCACTGATACCGTGACTGAGCATGGACTGATCACATGACTATCATGTAGTGATCACGTGACTTAATGGCGCTGATCATGTGACTGATCATGCGCTGATCATGTTTGCTATCATACACTGATCATGTGCCTCTGGAGGCAATAAACAAAGAGCTGAGTAGGCACGAATCAAACAGTCAGCAGGCAATAATCATGGAACTCAGGTGTGAGGAATCATGCTGCTCAGCTGGCAATAATCAAGCAGCTGAGCAGGCAGGAATTACGCAGCACAGCTGGCAATTGTCAAGCAGATGACAGGCAGGAATCGTGCAGCTCAGCTGTCAATTGTCAAGCAGATGAGCAGACAGTAATCACGCAGCTCAGCAGGCCCAGATAACGTGACTGAGCATGCACTGTTCACGTGGCTGATCATACACTGATCACGTGATGATCATGCACTGATCACTTGGATATCATGCACTGATCACGTGGCTGATCATACACTGTTCACGTGTCTGACCATGCACTGATCACGTGGCTGATCATACACTGCTCAGGTAACTGATCATGCACTGATCACGTGGCTATCATGCACTGATCACGTGGCTGAACATGCACTGTTCACGTGGCTGATGACACACCTGTCACGTGACATATCATGCACTGATCACGTGGCACTCATGCACTGATCACGTGGCTGATCATGCAATGATCACGTAGCAACCATGTACTGGTCACGTGACTGATCATGCACTGATCACGTAATTGATCATGCACTGATCACGTGGCTGATCATGCACTGATCACGTGGCTGATCACACTGATCACGTGACTGATCATGCACTGATCACGTGGCTATCATGCACTGATCACGTGGCTGATCATGCACTGATCACGTGGCTATCATGCACTGATCACGTGGCTGATCACACACGATCACGTGACTGATCATGCACTGATCACGTGGCTATCATGCACTGATCACGTGGCTATCATGCACTGATCACGTGGCTGATCATGCACTGATCACGTAGCTACCATGTACTGGTCACGTGACTGATCATGCACTGATCACGTAATTGATCATGCACTGATCACGTGGCTGATCATGCACTGATCACGTGGCTGATCATGCACTGATCACGTGACTGATCATGCACTGATCACGTGACTGATCATGCACTGATCACGTGGCTATCATGCACTGATCACGTGGCTGATCATGCACTGATCACGTGACTGATCATGCACTGATCACGTGGCTGATCATGCACTGATCACGTGACTGATCATGCACTGATCACGTGGCTGATCATGCACTGATCACGTGACTGATCATGCACTGATCACGTGTCTGATCATGCACTGATCACGTGGCTATCATGCACTGCTCACGTGGCTGATCATGCCATGATCACGCAGCTACCATGTACTGGTCACATGACTGATCATGCACTGATCACGTGACTGATCATGCAGTGATCACGTGGCTATCATGAACTACTCACGTGGCTGATCATGCAATGATCATGTAGCTACCATGTACAGGTCACGTGAATGATCATACACCCATCAGGTGACTGATCATGCACTGATCACGTGGCTATCATGCACTGATCACGAGACTGATCATGCACTGATCACGTCTATATCATGCACTGATCACATGACTGCCCATGCACTGATCACGTGGATGATCATACACTAATCTTGTGACAGATCATGCACTGATCACGTGGCTGATCATGCACTGATACCGTGACTGAGCATGGACTGATCACATGACTATCATGTAGTGATCACGTGACTTAATGGCGCTGATCATGTGACTGATCATGCGCTGATCATGTTTGCTATCATACACTGATCATGTGCCTCTGGAGGCAATAAACAAAGAGCTGAGTAGGCACGAATCAAACAGTCAGCAGGCAATAATCATGGAACTCAGGTGTGAGGAATCATGCTGCTCAGCTGGCAATAATCAAGCAGCTGAGCAGGCAGGAATTACGCAGCACAGCTGGCAATTGTCAAGCAGATGACAGGCAGGAATCGTGCAGCTCAGCTGGCAATTGTCAAGCAGATGAGCAGACAGTAATCACGCAGCTCAGCAGGCCCAGATCACGTGACTGAGCATGCACTGTTCACGTGGCTGATCATACACTGATCACGTGATGATCATGCACTGATCACTTGGATATCATGCACTGATCACGTGGCTGATCATACACTGTTCACGTGTCTGACCATGCACTGATCACGTGGCTGATCATACACTGCTCACGTAACTGATCATGCACTGATCACGTGGCTATCATGCACTGATCACGTGGCTGAACATGCACTGTTCACGTGGCTGATCACACACCTGTCACGTGACATATCATGCACTGATCACGTGGCACTCATGCACTGATCACGTTGCAATCATGCAATGATGACTTGGCTATCATGCACTGATCACGTAAATGATCATGCACTGATCACGTGACTGATCATGCACTGATCACGTGACTGATCATGCACTGATCACGTGGCTATCATGCACTGCTCACGTGGCTGATCATGCACGATCACGTAGCAACCATGTACTGGTCACGTGACTGATCATGCACTGATCACGTAATTGATCATGCACTGATCACGTGGCTGATCATGCACTGATCACGTGGCTGATCACACATGTATCACGTGACTGATCATGCACTGATCACGTGGCTCTCATGCACTGATCACGTGGCTGATCATGCACTGATCACGTGGCTATCATGCACTGATCACGTGGCTGATCACACACTATCACGTGACTGATCATGCACTGATCACGTGGCTATCATGCACTGATCACGTGGCTGATCATGCACTGATCACGTGGCTGATCACACACTGTCACGTGACTGATCATGCACTGATCACGTGGCATCATGCACTGATCACGTGGCTGATCATGCACTGATCACGTAACTCATGCACTGATCACGTGGCTATCATGCACTGATCACGTGGCTGATCATGCACTGATCACGTAGCTACCATATACTGATCACGTGACTGATCATGCACTGATCACGTAACTGATCATGCACTGATCACGTGACTGATCATGCACTGATCACGTGACTGATCATGCACTGATCACGTGGCTATCATGCACTGATCACGTGGCTGATCATGCACTGATCACGTAGCTACCATGTACTGATCACGTGACTGATCATGCACTGATCACGTAATTGATCATGCACTGATCACGTGGCTGATCATGCACTGATCACGTGGCTGATCACACATGATCACGTGACTGATCATGCACTGATCACGTGGCTATCATGCACTGATCACGTGGCTGATCATGCACTGATCACGTGGCTATCATGCACTGATCACGTGGCTGATCATACACTGATCACGTGACTGATCATGCACTGATCACGTGGCTATCATGCACTGATCACGTGGCTGATCATGCACTGATCACGTGACTGATCATGCACTGATCACGTGGCTATCATGCACTGATCACGTGGCTGATCATGCACTGATCACGTGACTGATCATGCACTGATCACGTGGCTGATCATGCACTGATCACGTGGCTGATCATGCACTGATCACGTGACTGATCATGCACTGATCACGTGGCTGATCATGCACTGATCACGTGACTGATCATGCACTGATCACGTGGCTATCATGCACTGATCACGTGGCTGATCATGCACTGATCACGTGGCTGATCATGCACTGATCACGTGACTGATCATGCACTGATCACGTGGCATCATGCACTGATCACGTGGCTGATCATGCACTGATCACGTAGCAACCATGTACTGGTCACGTGACTGATCATGCACTGATCACGTAATTGATCATGCACTGATCACGTGGCTCATCATGCACTGATCACGTGGCTGATCACACATGATCACGTGACTGATCATGCACTGATCACGTGGCTCTCATGCACTGATCACGTGGCTGTCATGCACTGATCACGTGGATATCATGCACTGATCACGTGGCTGATCACACACGTATCACATGACTGATCATGCACTGATCACGTGGCTATCATGCACTGATCACGTGGCTATCATGCACTGATCACGTGGCTGATCATGCAATGATCACGTAGCTACCATGTACTGGTCACGTGACTGATCATGCACTGATCACGTAATTGATCATGCACTGATCATGTGGCTGATCATGCACTGATCACGTGGCTGATCATACACTGATCACGTGACTGATCATGCACTGATCACGTGACTGATCATGCACTGATCACGTGGCTATCATGCACTGATCACTGGCTGACATACACTGATCACGTGCCTGGTCATGCACTGATCACGTGGCTGATCATGCACTGATCACGTGACTGATCATGCACTGATCACGTGTCTGATCATGCACTGATCACGTGGCTATCATGCACTGCTCACGTGGCTGATCATGCCATGATCACGCAGCTACCATGTACTGGTCACATGACTGATCATGCACTGATCACGTGACTGATCATGCAGTGATCACGTGGCTATCATGAACTACTCACGTGGCTGATCATGCAATGATCATGTAGCTACCATGTACAGGTCACGTGAATGATCATACACCCATCAGGTGACTGATCATGCACTGATCACGTGGCTATCATGCACTGATCACGAGACTGATCATGCACTGTTCACGTCTATATCATGCACTGATCACATGACTGCCCATGCACTGATCACGTGGATGATCATACACTAATCTTGTGACAGATCATGCACTGATCACGTGGCTGATCATGCACTGATACCGTGACTGAGCATGGACTGATCACATGACTATCATGTAGTGATCACGTGACTTAATGGCGCTGATCATGTGACTGATCATGCGCTGATCATGTTTGCTATCATACACTGATCATGTGCCTCTGGAGGCAATAAACAAAGAGCTGAGTAGGCACGAATCAAACAGTCAGCAGGCAATAATCATGGAACTCAGGTGTGAGGAATCATGCTGCTCAGCTGGCAATAATCAAGCAGCTGAGCAGGCAGGAATTACGCAGCACAGCTGGCAATTGTCAAGCAGATGACAGGCAGGAATCGTGCAGCTCAGCTGGCAATTGTCAAGCAGATGAGCAGACAGTAATCACGCAGCTCAGCAGGCCCAGATCACGTGACTGAGCATGCACTGTTCACGTGGCTGATCATACACTGATCACGTGATGATCATGCACTGATCACTTGGATATCATGCACTGATCACGTGGCTGATCATACACTGTTCACGTGTCTGACCATGCACTGATCACGTGGCTGATCATACACTGCTCACGTAACTGATCATGCACTGATCACGTGGCTATCATGCACTGATCACGTGGCTGAACATGCACTGTTCACGTGGCTGATCACACACCTGTCACGTGACATATCATGCACTGATCACGTGGCACTCATGCACTGATCACGTGGCTGATCATACTCTGCTCACGTAACTCATGCACACATCACGTGGCTATCATGCACTGCTCACGTGGCTCGTCATGGAATGATCACGTAGCAACCATATACTGGTCACGTGACTGATCATGCAAGATCACGTAAATGATCATGCACTGTTCACGTGACTGATCATGTACTGATCACGTGACTGATCATGCACTGATCACGTGGCTATCATGCTCTGCTCACGTGGCTGATCATGCAACGATCACGTAGCAACCATGTACTGGTCACGTGACTGATCATGCACTGATCACGTAATTGATCATGCACTGATCACGTGGCTCATCATGCACTGATCACGTGGCTGATCATGCACTGATCACGTGGCTGATCACACATGATCACGTGACTGATCATGCACTGATCACGTGGCTATCATGCACTGATCACGTGGCTGATCATGCACTGATCACGTGGCTATCATGCACTGATCACGTGGCTGATCACACACTATCACATGACTGATCATGCACTGATCACGTGGCTATCATGCACTGATCACGTGGCTGATCATGCACTGATCACGTGGCTGATCATGCACTGATCACGTGACTGATCATGCACTGATCACGTGGCTGATCATGCACTGATCACGTGGCTGATCATGCACTGATCACGTGGCTGATCATGCACTGATCACGTGGCTGATCATGCAATGATCATGTAGCTACCATGTACAGGTCACGTGAATGATCATACACCCATCAGGTGACTGATCATGCACTGATCACGTGGCTATCATGCACTGATCACGAGACTGATCATGCACTGATCACGTCTATATCATGCACTGATCACATGACTGCCCGTGCACTGATCACGTGGATGATCATACACTAATCTTGTGACAGATCATGCACTGATCACGTGGCTGATCATGCACTGATACCGTGACTGAGCATGGACTGATCACATGACTATCATGTAGTGATCACGTGACTTAATGGCGCTGATCATGTGACTGATCATGCGCTGATCATGTTTGCTATCATACACTGATCATGTGCCTCTGGAGGCAATAAACAAAGAGCTGAGTAGGCACGAATCAAACAGTCAGCAGGCAATAATCATGGAACTCAGGTGTGAGGAATCATGCTGCTCAGCTGGCAATAATCAAGCAGCTGAGCAGGCAGGAATTACGCAGCACAGCTGGCAATTGTCAAGCAGATGACAGGCAGGAATCGTGCAGCTCAGCTGGCAATTGTCAAGCAGATGAGCAGACAGTAATCACGCAGCTCAGCAGGCCCAGATCACGTGACTGAGCATGCACTGTTCACGTGGCTGATCATACACTGATCACGTGATGATCATGCACTGATCACTTGGATATCATGCACTGATCACGTGGCTGATCATACACTGTTCACGTGTCTGACCATGCACTGATCACGTGGCTGATCATACACTGCTCACGTAACTGATCATGCACTGATCACGTGGCTATCATGCACTGATCACGTGGCTGAACATGCACTGTTCACGTGGCTGATCACACACCTGTCACGTGACATATCATGCACTGATCACGTGGCACTCATGCACTGATCACGTGGCTGATCATACTCTGCTCACGTAACTCATGCACACATCACGTGGCTATCATGCACTGCTCACGTGGCTCGTCATGGAATGATCACGTAGCAACCATATACTGGTCACGTGACTGATCATGCAAAGATCACGTAAATGATCATGCACTGTTCACGTGACTGATCATGTACTGATCACGTGACTGATCATGCACTGATCACGTGGCTATCATGCTCTGCTCACGTGGCTGATCATGCAACGATCACGTAGCAACCATGTACTGGTCACGTGACTGATCATGCACTGATCACGTAATTGATCCTGCACTGATCACGTGGCTCATCATGCACTGATCACGTGGCTGATCACACATGTATCACGTGACTGATCATGCACTGATCACGTGGCTCTCATGCACTGATCACGTGGCTGTCATGCACTGATCACGTGGATATCATGCACTGATCACGTGGCTGATCACACACGTATCACATGACTGATCATGCACTGATCACGTGGCTATCATGCACTGATCACGTGGCTATCATGCACTGATCACGTGGCTGATCAGGCAATGATCACGTAGCTACCATGTACTGGTCACGTGACTGATCATGCACTGATCACGTAATTGATCATGCACTGATCATGTGGCTGATCATGCACTGATCACGTGGCTGATCATACACTGATCACATAACTGATCATGCACTGATCACGTGACTGATCATGCACTGATCACGTGGCTATCATGCACTGATCACTTGGCTGACATACACTGATCACGTGCCTGGTCATGCACTGATCACGTGACTGATCATGCACTGATCACGTGGCTGATCATGCACTGATCACGTGACTGATCATGCACTGATCACGTGTCTGATCATGCACTGATCACGTGGCTATCATGCACTGCTCACGTGGCTGATCATGCCATGATCACGCAGCTACCATGTACTGGTCACATGACTGATCATGCACTGATCACGTGACTGATCATGCAGTGATCACGTGGCTATCATGAACTACTCACGTGGCTGATCATGCAATGATCATGTAGCTACCATGTACAGGTCACGTGAATGATCATACACCCATCAGGTGACTGATCATGCACTGATCACGTGGCTATCATGCACTGATCACGAGACTGATCATGCACTGTTCACGTCTATATCATGCACTGATCACATGACTGCCCATGCACTGATCACGTGGATGATCATACACTAATCTTGTGACAGATCATGCACTGATCACGTGGCTGATCATGCACTGATACCGTGACTGAGCATGGACTGATCACATGACTATCATGTAGTGATCACGTGACTTAATGGCGCTGATCATGTGACTGATCATGCGCTGATCATGTTTGCTATCATACACTGATCATGTGCCTCTGGAGGCAATAAACAAAGAGCTGAGTAGGCACGAATCAAACAGTCAGCAGGCAATAATCATGGAACTCAGGTGTGAGGAATCATGCTGCTCAGCTGGCAATAATCAAGCAGCTGAGCAGGCAGGAATTACGCAGCACAGCTGGCAATTGTCAAGCAGATGACAGGCAGGAATCGTGCAGCTCAGCTGGCAATTGTCAAGCAGATGAGCAGACAGTAATCACGCAGCTCAGCAGGCCCAGATCACGTGACTGAGCATGCACTGTTCACGTGGCTGATCATACACTGATCACGTGATGATCATGCACTGATCACTTGGATATCATGCACTGATCACGTGGCTGATCATACACTGTTCACGTGTCTGACCATGCACTGATCACGTGGCTGATCATGCACTGCTCACGTAACTGATCATGCACTGATCACGTGGCTATCATGCACTGATCACGTGGCTGAACATGCACTGTTCACGTGGCTGATCACACACCTGTCACGTGACATATCATGCACTGATCACGTGGCTATCATGCACTGATCACGTGGCTGTCATGGAATGATCACGTAGCAACCATATACTGGTCACGTGACTGATCATGCAAAGATCACGTAAATGATCATGCACTGTTCACGTGACTGATCATGTACTGATCACGTGACTGATCATGCACTGATCACGTGGCTATCATGCTCTGCTCACGTGGCTGATCATGCACGATCACGTAGCAACCATGTACTGGTCACGTGACTGATCATGCACTGATCACGTAATTGATCATGCACTGATCACGTGGCTCATCATGCACTGATCACGTGGCTGATCACACATGTATCACGTGACTGATCATGCACTGATCACGTGGCTCTCATGCACTGATCACGTGGCTGTCATGCACTGATCACGTGGATATCATGCACTGTTCATGTGGCTGATCACACACGTATCACATGACTGATCATGCACTGATCACGTGGCTATCATGCACTGATCACGTGGCTATCATGCACTGATCACGTGGCTGATCATGCAATGATCACGTAGCTACCATGCACTGATCACGTGACTGATCATGCACTGATCACGTAACTGATCATGCACTGATCACGTGGCTGATCATGCACTGATCACGTGGCTGATCATGCACTGATCACGTGACTGATCATGCACTGATCACGTGACTGATCATGCACTGATCACGTGGCTATCATGCACTGATCACGTGGCTGATCATGCACTGATCACGTGGCTGATCATGCACTGATCACGTGGCTGATCATGCAATGATCATGTAGCTACCATGTACAGGTCACGTGAATGATCATACACCCATCAGGTGACTGATCATGCACTGATCACGTGGCTATCATGCACTGATCACGAGACTGATCATGCACTGATCACGTCTATATCATGCACTGATCACATGACTGCATGTGCACTGATCACGTGGATGATCATACACTAATCTTGTGACAGATCATGCACTGATCACGTGGCTGATCATGCACTGATACCGTGACTGAGCATGGACTGATCACATGACTATCATGTAGTGATCACGTGACTTAATGGCGCTGATCATGTGACTGATCATGCGCTGATCATGTTTGCTATCATACACTGATCATGTGCCTCTGGAGGCAATAAACAAAGAGCTGAGTAGGCACGAATCAAACAGTCAGCAGGCAATAATCATGGAACTCAGGTGTGAGGAATCATGCTGCTCAGCTGGCAATAATCAAGCAGCTGAGCAGGCAGGAATTACGCAGCACAGCTGGCAATTGTCAAGCAGATGACAGGCAGGAATCGTGCAGCTCAGCTGGCAATTGTCAAGCAGATGAGCAGACAGTAATCACGCAGCTCAGCAGGCCCAGATCACGTGACTGAGCATGCACTGTTCACGTGGCTGATCATACACTGATCACGTGATGATCATGCACTGATCACTTGGATATCATGCACTGATCACGTGGCTGATCATACACTGTTCACGTGTCTGACCATGCACTGATCACGTGGCTGATCATACACTGCTCACGTAACTGATCATGCACTGATCACGTGGCTATCATGCACTGATCACGTGGCTGAACATGCACTGTTCACGTGGCTGATCACACACCTGTCACGTGACATATCATGCACTGATCACGTGGCACTCATGCACTGATCACGTGGCTGATCATACTCTGCTCACGTAACTCATGCACACATCACGTGGCTATCATGCACTGCTCACGTGGCTCGTCATGGAATGATCACGTAGCAACCATATACTGGTACGTGACTGATCATGCAAGATCACGTAAATGATCATGCACTGTTCACGTGACTGATCATGTACTGATCACGTGACTGATCATGCACTGATCACGTGGCTATCATGCTCTGCTCACGTGGCTGATCATGCAACGATCACGTAGCAACCATGTACTGGTCACGTGACTGATCATGCACTGATCACGTAATTGATCCTGCACTGATCACGTGGCTCATCATGCACTGATCACGTGGCTGATCACACATGTATCACGTGACTGATCATGCACTGATCACGTGGCTCTCATGCACTGATCACGTGGCTGTCATGCACTGATCACGTGGATATCATGCACTGATCACGTGGCTGATCACACACGTATCACATGACTGATCATGCACTGATCACGTGGCTATCATGCACTGATCACGTGGCTATCATGCACTGATCACGTGGCTGATCATGCAATGATCACGTAGCTACCATGTACTGGTCACGTGACTGATCATGCACTGATCACGTAATTGATCATGCACTGATCATGTGGCTGATCATGCACTGATCACGTGGCTGATCATACACTGATCACATAACTGATCATGCACTGATCACGTGACTGATCATGCACTGATCACGTGGCTATCATGCACTGATCACTTGGCTGACATACACTGATCACGTGCCTGGTCATGCACTGATCACGTGGCTGATCATGCACTGATCACGTGACTGATCATGCACTGATCACGTGTCTGATCATGCACTGATCACGTGGCTATCATGCACTGCTCACGTGGCTGATCATGCCATGATCACGCAGCTACCATGTACTGGTCACATGACTGATCATGCACTGATCACGTGACTGATCATGCAGTGATCACGTGGCTATCATGAACTACTCACGTGGCTGATCATGCAATGATCATGTAGCTACCATGTACAGGTCACGTGAATGATCATACACCCATCAGGTGACTGATCATGCACTGATCACGTGGCTATCATGCACTGATCACGAGACTGATCATGCACTGTTCACGTCTATATCATGCACTGATCACATGACTGCCCATGCACTGATCACGTGGATGATCATACACTAATCTTGTGACAGATCATGCACTGATCACGTGGCTGATCATGCACTGATACCGTGACTGAGCATGGACTGATCACATGACTATCATGTAGTGATCACGTGACTTAATGGCGCTGATCATGTGACTGATCATGCGCTGATCATGTTTGCTATCATACACTGATCATGTGCCTCTGGAGGCAATAAACAAAGAGCTGAGTAGGCACGAATCAAACAGTCAGCAGGCAATAATCATGGAACTCAGGTGTGAGGAATCATGCTGCTCAGCTGGCAATAATCAAGCAGCTGAGCAGGCAGGAATTACGCAGCACAGCTGGCAATTGTCAAGCAGATGACAGGCAGGAATCGTGCAGCTCAGCTGGCAATTGTCAAGCAGATGAGCAGACAGTAATCACGCAGCTCAGCAGGCCCAGATCACGTGACTGAGCATGCACTGTTCACGTGGCTGATCATACACTGATCACGTGATGATCATGCACTGATCACTTGGATATCATGCACTGATCACGTGGCTGATCATACACTGTTCACGTGTCTGACCATGCACTGATCACGTGGCTGATCATACACTGCTCACGTAACTGATCATGCACTGATCACGTGGCTATCATGCACTGATCACGTGGCTGAACATGCACTGTTCACGTGGCTGATCACACACCTGTCACGTGACATATCATGCACTGATCACGTGGCACTCATGCACTGATCACGTGGCTGATCATACTCTGCTCACGTAACTCATGCACACATCACGTGGCTATCATGCACTGCTCACGTGGCTCGTCATGGAATGATCACGTAGCAACCATATACTGGTCACGTGACTGATCATGCAAAGATCACGTAAATGATCATGCACTGTTCACGTGACTGATCATGTACTGATCACGTGACTGATCATGCACTGATCACGTGGCTATCATGCACTGCTCACGTGGCTGATCATGCAACGATCACGTAGCAACCATGTACTGGTCACGTGACTGATCATGCACTGATCACGTAATTGATCCTGCACTGATCACGTGGCTCATCATGCACTGATCACGTGGCTGATCACACATGTATCACGTGACTGATCATGCACTGATCACGTGGCTCTCATGCACTGATCACGTGGCTGTCATGCACTGATCACGTGGATATCATGCACTGATCACGTGGCTGATCACACACGTATCACATGACTGATCATGCACTGATCACGTGGCTATCATGCACTGATCACGTGGCTATCATGCACTGATCACGTGGCTGATCATGCACTGATCACGTGGCTACCATGCACTGATCACGTGACTGATCATGCACTGATCACGTGGCTATCATGCACTGATCACGTGGCTGATCATGCACTGATCACGTGGCTGATCATGCACTGATCACGTGACTGATCATGCACTGATCACGTGGCTATCATGCACTGATCACGTGGCTGATCATGCACTGATCACGTGCTATCATGCACTGATCACGTGACTGATCATGCACTGATCACGTGACTGATCATGCACTGATCACGTGGCTGATCATGCACTGATCACGTGGCTGATCACACTGATCACGTGACTGATCATGCACTGATCACGTGGCTATCATGCACTGATCACGTGGCTGATCATGCACTGATCACGTGGCTATCATGCACTGATCACGTGGCTGATCATGCACTGATCACGTGACTGATCATGCACTGATCACGTGGCTATCATGCACTGATCACGTGGCTATCATGCACTGATCACGTGGCTGATCATGCACTGATCACGTGGCTATCATGCACTGATCACGTGACTGATCATGCACTGATCACGTGACTGATCATGCACTGATCACGTGGCTGATCATGCACTGATCACGTGGCTGATCATGCACTGATCACGTGACTCATGCACTGATCACGTGACTGATCATGCACTGATCACGTGGCTGATCATGCACTGATCACGTGGCTGATCATGCACTGATCACGTGGCTGATCATGCACTGATCACGTGGCTGATCATGCAATGATCATGTAGCTACCATGTACAGGTCACGTGAATGATCATACACCCATCAGGTGACTGATCATGCACTGATCACGTGGCTATCATGCACTGATCACGAGACTGATCATGCACTGATCACGTCTATATCATGCACTGATCACATGACTGCATGTGCACTGATCACGTGGATGATCATACACTAATCTTGTGACAGATCATGCACTGATCACGTGGCTGATCATGCACTGATACCGTGACTGAGCATGGACTGATCACATGACTATCATGTAGTGATCACGTGACTTAATGGCGCTGATCATGTGACTGATCATGCGCTGATCATGTTTGCTATCATACACTGATCATGTGCCTCTGGAGGCAATAAACAAAGAGCTGAGTAGGCACGAATCAAACAGTCAGCAGGCAATAATCATGGAACTCAGGTGTGAGGAATCATGCTGCTCAGCTGGCAATAATCAAGCAGCTGAGCAGGCAGGAATTACGCAGCACAGCTGGCAATTGTCAAGCAGATGACAGGCAGGAATCGTGCAGCTCAGCTGGCAATTGTCAAGCAGATGAGCAGACAGTAATCACGCAGCTCAGCAGGCCCAGATCACGTGACTGAGCATGCACTGTTCACGTGGCTGATCATACACTGATCACGTGATGATCATGCACTGATCACTTGGATATCATGCACTGATCACGTGGCTGATCATACACTGTTCACGTGTCTGACCATGCACTGATCACGTGGCTGATCATACACTGCTCACGTAACTGATCATGCACTGATCACGTGGCTATCATGCACTGATCACGTGGCTGAACATGCACTGTTCACGTGGCTGATCACACACCTGTCACGTGACATATCATGCACTGATCACGTGGCACTCATGCACTGATCACGTGGCTGATCATACTCTGCTCACGTAACTCATGCACACATCACGTGGCTATCATGCACTGCTCACGTGGCTCGTCATGGAATGATCACGTAGCAACCATATACTGGTCACGTGACTGATCATGCAAAGATCACGTAAATGATCATGCACTGTTCACGTGACTGATCATGTACTGATCACGTGACTGATCATGCACTGATCACGTGGCTATCATGCTCTGCTCACGTGGCTGATCATGCAACGATCACGTAGCAACCATGTACTGGTCACGTGACTGATCATGCACTGATCACGTAATTGATCCTGCACTGATCACGTGGCTCATCATGCACTGATCACGTGGCTGATCACACATGTATCACGTGACTGATCATGCACTGATCACGTGGCTCTCATGCACTGATCACGTGGCTGTCATGCACTGATCACGTGGATATCATGCACTGATCACGTGGCTGATCACACACGTATCACATGACTGATCATGCACTGATCACGTGGCTATCATGCACTGATCACGTGGCTATCATGCACTGATCACGTGGCTGATCATGCAATGATCACGTAGCTACCATGTACTGGTCACGTGACTGATCATGCACTGATCACGTAATTGATCATGCACTGATCATGTGGCTGATCATGCACTGATCACGTGGCTGATCATGCACTGATCACGTAACTGATCATGCACTGATCACGTGACTGATCATGCACTGATCACGTGGCTATCATGCACTGATCACTTGGCTGACATACACTGATCACGTGCCTGGTCATGCACTGATCACGTGGCTGATCATGCACTGATCACGTGACTGATCATGCACTGATCTCGTGTCTGATCATGCACTGATCACGTGGCTATCATGCACTGCTCACGTGGCTGATCATGCATGATCACGCAGCTACCATGTACTGGTCACATGACTGATCATGCACTGATCACGTGACTGATCATGCAGTGATCACGTGGCTATCATGCACTACTCACGTGGCTGATCATGCAATGATCATGTAGCTACCATGTACAGGTCACGTGAATGATCATACACCCATCAGGTGACTGATCATGCACTGATCACGTGGCTATCATGCACTGATCACGAGACTGATCATGCACTGATCACGTCTATATCATGCACTGATCACATGACTGCCCATGCACTGATCACGTGGATGATCATACACTAATCATGTGACAGATCATGCACTGATCACGTGGCTGATCATGCACTGATACCGTGACTGAGCATGGACTGATCACATGACTATCATGTAGTGATCACGTGACTTAATGGCGCTGATCATGTGACTGATCATGCGCTGATCATGTTTGCTATCATACACTGATCATGTGCCTCTGGAGGCAATAAACAAAGAGCTGAGTAGGCACGAATCAAACAGTCAGCAGGCAATAATCATGGAACTCAGGTGTGAGGAATCATGCTGCTCAGCTGGCAATAATCAAGCAGCTGAGCAGGCAGGAATTACGCAGCACAGCTGGCAATTGTCAAGCAGATGACAGGCAGGAATCGTGCAGCTCAGCTGGCAATTGTCAAGCAGATGAGCAGACAGTAATCACGCAGCTCAGCAGGCCCAGATCACGTGACTGAGCATGCACTGTTCACGTGGCTGATCATACACTGATCACGTGATGATCATGCACTGATCACTTGGATATCATGCACTGATCACGTGGCTGATCATACACTGTTCACGTGTCTGACCATGCACTGATCACGTGGCTGATCATACACTGCTCACGTAACTGATCATGCACTGATCACGTGGCTATCATGCACTGATCACGTGGCTGAACATGCACTGTTCACGTGGCTGATCACACACCTGTCACGTGACATATCATGCACTGATCACGTGGCACTCATGCACTGATCACGTGGCTGATCATACTCTGCTCACGTAACTCATGCACACATCACGTGGCTATCATGCACTGCTCACGTGGCTCGTCATGGAATGATCACGTAGCAACCATATACTGGTCACGTGACTGATCATGCAAAGATCACGTAAATGATCATGCACTGTTCACGTGACTGATCATGTACTGATCACGTGACTGATCATGCACTGATCACGTGGCTATCATGCTCTGCTCACGTGGCTGATCATGCAACGATCACGTAGCAACCATGTACTGGTCACGTGACTGATCATGCACTGATCACGTAATTGATCCTGCACTGATCACGTGGCTCATCATGCACTGATCACGTGGCTGATCACACATGTATCACGTGACTGATCATGCACTGATCACGTGGCTCTCATGCACTGATCACGTGGCTGTCATGCACTGATCACGTGGATATCATGCACTGATCACGTGGCTGATCACACACGATCACATGACTGATCATGCACTGATCACGTGGCTATCATGCACTGATCACGTGGCTATCATGCACTGATCACGTGGCTATCATGCACTGATCACGTGGCTGATCATGCACTGATCACGTAGCTACCATGCACTGATCACGTGACTGATCATGCACTGATCACGTAATTGATCATGCACTGATCACGTGGCTGATCATGCACTGATCACGTGGCTGATCATACACTGATCACATAACTGATCATGCACTGATCACGTGACTGATCATGCACTGATCACGTGGCTATCATGCACTGATCACGTGGCTGACATGCACTGATCACGTGCCTGATCATGCACTGATCACGTGGCTGATCATGCACTGATCACGTGACTGATCATGCACTGATCACGTGTCTGATCATGCACTGATCACGTGGCTATCATGCACTGCTCACGTGGCTGATCATGCATGATCACGCAGCTACCATGTACTGGTCACATGACTGATCATGCACTGATCACGTGACTGATCATGCAGTGATCACGTGGCTATCATGCACTACTCACGTGGCTGATCATGCAATGATCATGTAGCTACCATGTACAGGTCACGTGAATGATCATACACCCATCAGGTGACTGATCATGCACTGATCACGTGGCTATCATGCACTGATCACGAGACTGATCATGCACTGATCACGTCTATATCATGCACTGATCACATGACTGCCCATGCACTGATCACGTGGATGATCATACACTAATCTTGTGACAGATCATGCACTGATCACGTGGCTGATCATGCACTGATACCGTGACTGAGCATGGACTGATCACATGACTATCATGTAGTGATCACGTGACTTAATGGCGCTGATCATGTGACTGATCATGCGCTGATCATGTTTGCTATCATACACTGATCATGTGCCTCTGGAGGCAATAAACAAAGAGCTGAGTAGGCACGAATCAAACAGTCAGCAGGCAATAATCATGGAACTCAGGTGTGAGGAATCATGCTGCTCAGCTGGCAATAATCAAGCAGCTGAGCAGGCAGGAATTACGCAGCACAGCTGGCAATTGTCAAGCAGATGACAGGCAGGAATCGTGCAGCTCAGCTGGCAATTGTCAAGCAGATGAGCAGACAGTAATCACGCAGCTCAGCAGGCCCAGATCACGTGACTGAGCATGCACTGTTCACGTGGCTGATCATACACTGATCACGTGATGATCATGCACTGATCACTTGGATATCATGCACTGATCACGTGGCTGATCATACACTGTTCACGTGTCTGACCATGCACTGATCACGTGGCTGATCATACACTGCTCACGTAACTGATCATGCACTGATCACGTGGCTATCATGCACTGATCACGTGGCTGAACATGCACTGTTCACGTGGCTGATCACACACCTGTCACGTGACATATCATGCACTGATCACGTGGCACTCATGCACTGATCACGTGGCTGATCATACTCTGCTCACGTAACTCATGCACACATCACGTGGCTATCATGCACTGCTCACGTGGCTCGTCATGGAATGATCACGTAGCAACCATATACTGGTCACGTGACTGATCATGCAAAGATCACGTAAATGATCATGCACTGTTCACGTGACTGATCATGTACTGATCACGTGACTGATCATGCACTGATCACGTGGCTATCATGCACTGCTCACGTGGCTGATCATGCAACGATCACGTAGCAACCATGTACTGGTCACGTGACTGATCATGCACTGATCACGTAATTGATCCTGCACTGATCACGTGGCTCATCATGCACTGATCACGTGGCTGATCACACATGTATCACGTGACTGATCATGCACTGATCACGTGGCTCTCATGCACTGATCACGTGGCTGTCATGCACTGATCACGTGGATATCATGCACTGATCACGTGGCTGATCACACACGTATCACATGACTGATCATGCACTGATCACGTGGCTATCATGCACTGATCACGTGGCTATCATGCACTGATCACGTGGCTGATCATGCAATGATCACGTAGCTACCATGTACTGGTCACGTGACTGATCATGCACTGATCACGTAATTGATCATGCACTGATCATGTGGCTGATCATGCACTGATCACGTGGCTGATCATACACTGATCACGTGACTGATCATGCACTGATCACGTGGCTATCATGCACTGATCACGTGGCTGATCATACACTGATCACGTGCCTGATCATGCACTGATCACGTGGCTGATCATGCACTGATCACGTGACTGATCATGCACTGATCACGTGTCTGATCATGCACTGATCACGTGGCTATCATGCACTGCTCACGTGGCTGATCATGCCATGATCACGCAGCTACCATGTACTGGTCACATGACTGATCATGCACTGATCACGTGACTGATCATGCAGTGATCACGTGGCTATCATGCACTACTCACGTGGCTGATCATGCAATGATCATGTAGCTACCATGTACAGGTCACGTGAATGATCATACACCCATCAGGTGACTGATCATGCACTGATCACGTGGCTATCATGCACTGATCACGAGACTGATCATGCACTGTTCACGTCTATATCATGCACTGATCACATGACTGCCCATGCACTGATCACGTGGATGATCATACACTAATCTTGTGACAGATCATGCACTGATCACGTGGCTGATCATGCACTGATACCGTGACTGAGCATGGACTGATCACATGACTATCATGTAGTGATCACGTGACTTAATGGCGCTGATCATGTGACTGATCATGCGCTGATCATGTTTGCTATCATACACTGATCATGTGCCTCTGGAGGCAATAAACAAAGAGCTGAGTAGGCACGAATCAAACAGTCAGCAGGCAATAATCATGGAACTCAGGTGTGAGGAATCATGCTGCTCAGCTGGCAATAATCAAGCAGCTGAGCAGGCAGGAATTACGCAGCACAGCTGGCAATTGTCAAGCAGATGACAGGCAGGAATCGTGCAGCTCAGCTGGCAATTGTCAAGCAGATGAGCAGACAGTAATCACGCAGCTCAGCAGGCCCAGATCACGTGACTGAGCATGCACTGTTCACGTGGCTGATCATACACTGATCACGTGATGATCATGCACTGATCACTTGGATATCATGCACTGATCACGTGGCTGATCATACACTGTTCACGTGTCTGACCATGCACTGATCACGTGGCTGATCATACACTGCTCACGTAACTGATCATGCACTGATCACGTGGCTATCATGCACTGATCACGTGGCTGAACATGCACTGTTCACGTGGCTGATCACACACCTGTCACGTGACATATCATGCACTGATCACGTGGCACTCATGCACTGATCACGTGGCTGATCATACTCTGCTCACGTAACTCATGCACACATCACGTGGCTATCATGCACTGCTCACGTGGCTCGTCATGGAATGATCACGTAGCAACCATATACTGGTCACGTGACTGATCATGCAAAGATCACGTAAATGATCATGCACTGTTCACGTGACTGATCATGTACTGATCACGTGACTGATCATGCACTGATCACGTGGCTATCATGCTCTGCTCACGTGGCTGATCATGCAACGATCACGTAGCAACCATGTACTGGTCACGTGACTGATCATGCACTGATCACGTAATTGATCCTGCACTGATCACGTGGCTCATCATGCACTGATCACGTGGCTGATCACACATGTATCACGTGACTGATCATGCACTGATCACGTGGCTCTCATGCACTGATCACGTGGCTGTCATGCACTGATCACGTGGATATCATGCACTGATCACGTGGCTGATCACACACGTATCACATGACTGATCATGCACTGATCACGTGGCTATCATGCACTGATCACGTGGCTATCATGCACTGATCACGTGGCTGATCATGCAATGATCACGTAGCTACCATGTACTGGTCACGTGACTGATCATGCACTGATCACGTAATTGATCATGCACTGATCACGTGGCTGATCATGCACTGATCACGTGGCTGATCATGCACTGATCACATGACTGATCATGCACTGATCACGTGGCTATCATGCACTGATCACGTGGCTGACATACACTGATCACGTGCCTGGTCATGCACTGATCACGTGGCTGATCATGCACTGATCACGTGACTGATCATGCACTGATCTCGTGTCTGATCATGCACTGATCACGTGGCTATCATGCACTGCTCACGTGGCTGATCATGCCATGATCACGCAGCTACCATGTACTGGTCACATGACTGATCATGCACTGATCACGTGACTGATCATGCAGTGATCACGTGGCTATCATGAACTACTCACGTGGCTGATCATGCAATGATCATGTAGCTACCATGTACAGGTCACGTGAATGATCATACACCCATCAGGTGACTGATCATGCACTGATCACGTGGCTATCATGCACTGATCACGAGACTGATCATGCACTGTTCACGTCTATATCATGCACTGATCACATGACTGCCCGTGCACTGATCACGTGGATGATCATACACTAATCTTGTGACAGATCATGCACTGATCACGTGGCTGATCATGCACTGATACCGTGACTGAGCATGGACTGATCACATGACTATCATGTAGTGATCACGTGACTTAATGGCGCTGATCATGTGACTGATCATGCGCTGATCATGTTTGCTATCATACACTGATCATGTGCCTCTGGAGGCAATAAACAAAGAGCTGAGTAGGCACGAATCAAACAGTCAGCAGGCAATAATCATGGAACTCAGGTGTGAGGAATCATGCTGCTCAGCTGGCAATAATCAAGCAGCTGAGCAGGCAGGAATTACGCAGCACAGCTGGCAATTGTCAAGCAGATGACAGGCAGGAATCGTGCAGCTCAGCTGGCAATTGTCAAGCAGATGAGCAGACAGTAATCACGCAGCTCAGCAGGCCCAGATCACGTGACTGAGCATGCACTGTTCACGTGGCTGATCATACACTGATCACGTGATGATCATGCACTGATCACTTGGATATCATGCACTGATCACGTGGCTGATCATACACTGTTCACGTGTCTGACCATGCACTGATCACGTGGCTGATCATACACTGCTCACGTAACTGATCATGCACTGATCACGTGGCTATCATGCACTGATCACGTGGCTGAACATGCACTGTTCACGTGGCTGATCACACACCTGTCACGTGACATATCATGCACTGATCACGTGGCACTCATGCACTGATCACGTGGCTGATCATACTCTGCTCACGTAACTCATGCACACATCACGTGGCTATCATGCACTGCTCACGTGGCTCGTCATGGAATGATCACGTAGCAACCATATACTGGTCACGTGACTGATCATGCAAAGATCACGTAAATGATCATGCACTGTTCACGTGACTGATCATGTACTGATCACGTGACTGATCATGCACTGATCACGTGGCTATCATGCTCTGCTCACGTGGCTGATCATGCAACGATCACGTAGCAACCATGTACTGGTCACGTGACTGATCATGCACTGATCACGTAATTGATCCTGCACTGATCACGTGGCTCATCATGCACTGATCACGTGGCTGATCACACATGTATCACGTGACTGATCATGCACTGATCCGTGGCTCTCATGCACTGATCACGTGGCTGTCATGCACTGATCACGTGGATATCATGCACTGATCACGTGGCTGATCACACACGTATCACATGACTGATCATGCACTGATCACGTGGCTATCATGCACTGATCACGTGGCTATCATGCACTGATCACGTGGCTATCATGCACTGATCACGTGGCTGATCATGCACTGATCACGTAGCTATCATGCACTGATCACGTGACTGATCATGCACTGATCACGTAATTGATCATGCACTGATCACGTGGCTGATCATGCACTGATCACGTGGCTGATCATGCACTGATCACGTGACTGATCATGCACTGATCACGTGACTGATCATGCACTGATCACGTGGCTATCATGCACTGATCACGTGGCTGATCATGCACTGATCACGTGCCTGATCATGCACTGATCACGTGGCTGATCATGCACTGATCACGTGACTGATCATGCACTGATCACGTGGCTATCATGCACTGCTCACGTGGCTGATCATGCAATGATCACGTAGCTACCATGTACTGGTCACGTGACTGATCATACACCCATCAGGTGACTGATCATGCACTGATCACGTGGCTATCATGCACTGATCACGTGACTGATCATGCACTGATCACGTCTATATCATGCACTGATCACATGACTGCCCATGCACTGATCACGTGGATGATCATACACTAATCTTGTGACAGATCATGCACTGATCACGTGGCTGATCATGCACTGATACCGTGACTGAGCATGGACTGATCACATGACTATCATGTAGTGATCACGTGACTTAATGGCACTGATCATGTGACTGATCATGCGCTGATCATGTTTGCTATCATACACTGATCATGTGCCTCTGGAGGCAATAAACAAAGAGCTGAGTAGGCACGAATCAAACAGTCAGCAGGCAATAATCATGGAACACAGGTGTGAGGAATCATGCTGCTCAGCTGGCAATAATCAAGCAGCTGAGCAGGCAGGAATTACGCAGCACAGCTGGCAATTGTCAAGCAGATGACAGGCAGGAATCGTGCAGCTCAGCTGGCAATTGTCAAGCAGATGAGCAGACAGTAATCACGCAGCTCAGCAGGCCCAGATCACGTGACTGAGCATGCACTGTTCACGTGGCTGATCATACACTGATCACGTGACTGATCATGCACTGATCACGTGCTCATGCACTGATCACGTGGCTGATCATACACTGATCACGTGACTCATGCACTGATCACGTGGCTGATCATGCACTGATCACGTGGCTGATCATGCACTGATCACGTGGCTATCATGCACTGATCACGTGGCTGATCATGCACTGATCACGTGGCTGATCATGCACTGATCACGTGACTGATCATGCACTGATCACGTGACTGATCATGCACTGATCACGTGGCTATCATGCACTGCTCACGTGGCTGATCATGCAATGATCATGTAGCTACCATGTACTGGTCACGTGAATGATCATGCACCCATCAGGTGACTGATCATGCACTGATCACGTGGCTATCATGCACTGATCACGTGACTGATCATGCACTGATCACGTCTATATCATGCACTGATCACATGACTGCCCATGCACTGATCACGTGGATGATCATGCACTGATCACGTGACAGATCATGCACTGATCACGTGGCTGATCATGCACTGATACCGTGACTGAGCATGGACTGATCACATGACTATCATGTAGTGATCACGTGACTTAATGGCGCTGATCATGTGACTGATCATGCGCTGATCATGTTTGCTATCATACACTGATCATGTGCCTCTGGAGGCAATAAACAAAGAGCTGAGTAGGCACGAATCAAACAGTCAGCAGGCAATAATCATGGAACTCAGGTGTGAGGAATCATGCTGCTCAGCTGGCAATAATCAAGCAGCTGAGCAGGCAGGAATTACGCAGCTCAGCTGGCAATTGTCAAGCAGATGAGCAGACAGTAATCACGCAGCTCAGCAGGCCCTGATCACGTGACTGAGCATGCACTGTTCACGTGGCTGATCATACACTGATCACGTGATGATCATGCACTGATCACGTGGCTGATCATACACTGATCACGTGTCTGACCATGCACTGATCACGTGGCTGATCATACACTGCTCACGTAACTGATCATGCACTGATCACGTGGCTATCATGCACTGATCACGTGGCTGATCATGCACTGTTCACGTGGCTGATCACACACTGTCACGTGACATATCATGCACTGATCACGTGGCACTCATGCACTGATCACGTGGCTGATCATACTCTGCTCACGTAACTCATGCACACATCACGTGGCTATCATGCACTGCTCACGTGGCTCGTCATGGAATGATCACGTAGCTACCATATACTGGTCACGTGACTGATCATGCACAGATCACGTAAATGATCATGCACTGTTCACGTGACTGATCATGTACTGATCACGTGACTGATCATGCACTGATCACGTGGCTATCATGCACTGCTCACGTGGCTGATCATGCAACGATCACGTAGCAACCATGTACTGGTCACGTGACTGATCATGCACTGATCACGTAATTGATCATGCACTGATCACGTGGCTCATCATGCACTGATCACGTGGCTGATCACACATGTATCACGTGACTGATCATGCACTGATCACGTGGCTATCATGCACTGATCACGTGGCTGTCATGCACTGATCACGTGGATATCATGCACTGATCACGTGGCTGATCACACGTATCACATGACTGATCATGCACTGATCACGTGGCTATCATGCACTGATCACGTGGCTATCATGCACTGATCACGTGGCTGATCATGCAATGATCACGTAGCTACCATGTACTGGTCACGTGACTGATCATGCACTGATCACGTAATTGATCATGCACTGATCACGTGGCTGATCATGCACTGATCACGTGGCTGATCATGCACTGATCACGTGACTGATCATGCACTGATCACGTGACTGATCATGCACTGATCACGTGGCTATCATGCACTGATCACGTGGCTGATCATGCACTGATCACGTGCCTGATCATGCACTGATCACGTGGCTGATCATGCACTGATCACGTGACTGATCATGCACTGATCACGTGGCTGATCATGCACTGATCACGTGGCTGATCATGCACTGATCACGTGGCTGATCATGCACTGATCACGTGGCTGATCATGCACTGATCACGTGACTGATCATGCACTGATCACGTGGCTATCATGCACTGATCACGTGGCTGATCATGCAATGATCACGTAGCTACCATGTACTGGTCACGTGACTGATCATGCACTGATCACGTAATTGATCATGCACTGATCATGTGGCTGATCATGCACTGATCACGTGGCTGATCATGCACTGATCACATAACTGATCATGCACTGATCACGTGACTGATCATGCACTGATCACGTGGCTATCATGCACTGATCACTTGGCTGACATACACTGATCACGTGCCTGGTCATGCACTGATCACGTGGCTGATCATGCACTGATCACGTGACTGATCATGCACTGATCTCGTGTCTGATCATGCACTGATCACGTGGCTATCATGCACTGCTCACGTGGCTGATCATGCCATGATCACGCAGCTACCATGTACTGGTCACATGACTGATCATGCACTGATCACGTGACTGATCATGCAGTGATCACGTGGCTATCATGAACTACTCACGTGGCTGATCATGCAATGATCATGTAGCTACCATGTACAGGTCACGTGAATGATCATACACCCATCAGGTGACTGATCATGCACTGATCACGTGGCTATCATGCACTGATCACGAGACTGATCATGCACTGTTCACGTCTATATCATGCACTGATCACATGACTGCCCATGCACTGATCACGTGGATGATCATACACTAATCTTGTGACAGATCATGCACTGATCACGTGGCTGATCATGCACTGATACCGTGACTGAGCATGGACTGATCACATGACTATCATGTAGTGATCACGTGACTTAATGGCGCTGATCATGTGACTGATCATGCGCTGATCATGTTTGCTATCATACACTGATCATGTGCCTCTGGAGGCAATAAACAAAGAGCTGAGTAGGCACGAATCAAACAGTCAGCAGGCAATAATCATGGAACTCAGGTGTGAGGAATCATGCTGCTCAGCTGGCAATAATCAAGCAGCTGAGCAGGCAGGAATTACGCAGCACAGCTGGCAATTGTCAAGCAGATGACAGGCAGGAATCGTGCAGCTCAGCTGGCAATTGTCAAGCAGATGAGCAGACAGTAATCACGCAGCTCAGCAGGCCCAGATCACGTGACTGAGCATGCACTGTTCACGTGGCTGATCATACACTGATCACGTGATGATCATGCACTGATCACTTGGATATCATGCACTGATCACGTGGCTGATCATACACTGTTCACGTGTCTGACCATGCACTGATCACGTGGCTGATCATACACTGCTCACGTAACTGATCATGCACTGATCACGTGGCTATCATGCACTGATCACGTGGCTGAACATGCACTGTTCACGTGGCTGATCACACACCTGTCACGTGACATATCATGCACTGATCACGTGGCACTCATGCACTGATCACGTGGCTGATCATACTCTGCTCACGTAACTCATGCACACATCACGTGGCTATCATGCACTGCTCACGTGGCTCGTCATGGAATGATCACGTAGCAACCATATACTGGTAACGTGACTGATCATGCAAAGATCACGTAAATGATCATGCACTGTTCACGTGACTGATCATGTACTGATCACGTGACTGATCATGCACTGATCACGTGGCTATCATGCTCTGCTCACGTGGCTGATCATGCAACGATCACGTAGCAACCATGTACTGGTCACGTGACTGATCATGCACTGATCACGTAATTGATCCTGCACTGATCACGTGGCTCATCATGCACTGATCACGTGGCTGATCACACATGTATCACGTGACTGATCATGCACTGATCCCGTGGCTCTCATGCACTGATCACGTGGCTGTCATGCACTGATCACGTGGATATCATGCACTGATCATGTGGCTGATCACACACGTATCACATGACTGATCATGCACTGATCACGTGGCTATCATGCACTGATCACGTGGCTATCATGCACTGATCACGTGGCTGATCATGCAATGATCACGTAGCTACCATGTACTGGTCACGTGACTGATCATGCACTGATCACGTAATTGATCATGCACTGATCATGTGGCTGATCATGCACTGATCACGTGGCTGATCATACACTGATCACATAACTGATCATGCACTGATCACGTGACTGATCATGCACTGATCACGTGGCTATCATGCACTGATCACTTGGCTGACATGCACTGATCACGTGCCTGGTCATGCACTGATCACGTGGCTGATCATGCACTGATCACGTGACTGATCATGCACTGATCTCGTGTCTGATCATGCACTGATCACGTGGCTATCATGCACTGCTCACGTGGCTGATCATGCATGATCACGCAGCTACCATGTACTGGTCACATGACTGATCATGCACTGATCACGTGACTGATCATGCACTGATCACGTGGCTATCATGAACTACTCACGTGGCTGATCATGCAATGATCATGTAGCTACCATGTACAGGTCACGTGAATGATCATACACCCATCAGGTGACTGATCATGCACTGATCACGTGGCTATCATGCACTGATCACGAGACTGATCATGCACTGTTCACGTCTATATCATGCACTGATCACATGACTGCCCGTGCACTGATCACGTGGATGATCATACACTAATCTTGTGACAGATCATGCACTGATCACGTGGCTGATCATGCACTGATACCGTGACTGAGCATGGACTGATCACATGACTATCATGTAGTGATCACGTGACTTAATGGCGCTGATCATGTGACTGATCATGCGCTGATCATGTTTGCTATCATACACTGATCATGTGCCTCTGGAGGCAATAAACAAAGAGCTGAGTAGGCACGAATCAAACAGTCAGCAGGCAATAATCATGGAACTCAGGTGTGAGGAATCATGCTGCTCAGCTGGCAATAATCAAGCAGCTGAGCAGGCAGGAATTACGCAGCACAGCTGGCAATTGTCAAGCAGATGACAGGCAGGAATCGTGCAGCTCAGCTGGCAATTGTCAAGCAGATGAGCAGACAGTAATCACGCAGCTCAGCAGGCCCAGATCACGTGACTGAGCATGCACTGTTCACGTGGCTGATCATACACTGATCACGTGATGATCATGCACTGATCACGTGGCTGATCATGCACTGATCACGTGTCTGATCATGCACTGATCACGTGGCTGATCATGCACTGATCACGTGACTGATCATGCACTGATCACGTGGCTATCATGCACTGATCACGTGGCTGATCATGCACTGATCACGTGGCTACCATGCACTGGTCACGTGACTGATCATGCACTGATCACGTAATTGATCATGCACTGATCACGTGGCTGATCATGCACTGATCACGTGGCTGATCATACACTGATCACGTAACTGATCATGCACTGATCACGTGACTGATCATGCACTGATCACGTGGCTATCATGCACTGATCACGTGGCTGACATACACTGATCACGTGCCTGATCATGCACTGATCACGTGGCTGATCATGCACTGATCACGTGACTGATCATGCACTGATCACGTGACTGATCATGCACTGATCACGTGGCTATCATGCACTGCTCACGTGGCTGATCATGCCATGATCACGCAGCTACCATGTACTGGTCACATGACTGATCATGCACTGATCACGTGACTGATCATGCACTGATCACGTGGCTATCATGCACTACTCACGTGGCTGATCATGCAATGATCATGTAGCTACCATGTACAGGTCACGTGAATGATCATACACCCATCAGGTGACTGATCATGCACTGATCACGTGGCTATCATGCACTGATCACGTGACTGATCATGCACTGATCACGTCTATATCATGCACTGATCACATGACTGCCCATGCACTGATCACGTGGATGATCATACACTAATCATGTGACAGATCATGCACTGATCACGTGGCTGATCATGCACTGATACCGTGACTGAGCATGGACTGATCACATGACTATCATGTAGTGATCACGTGACTTAATGGCGCTGATCATGTGACTGATCATGCACTGATCATGTTTGCTATCATACACTGATCATGTGCCTCTGGAGGCAATAAACAAAGAGCTGAGTAGGCACGAATCAAACAGTCAGCAGGCAATAATCATGGAACTCAGGTGTGAGGAATCATGCTGCTCAGCTGGCAATAATCAAGCAGCTGAGCAGGCAGGAATTACGCAGCACAGCTGGCAATTGTCAAGCAGATGACAGGCAGGAATCGTGCAGCTCAGCTGGCAATTGTCAAGCAGATGAGCAGACAGTAATCACGCAGCTCAGCAGGCCCAGATCACGTGACTGAGCATGCACTGTTCACGTGGCTGATCATACACTGATCACGTGATGATCATGCACTGATCACTTGGATATCATGCACTGATCACGTGGCTGATCATACACTGTTCACGTGTCTGACCATGCACTGATCACGTGGCTGATCATACACTGCTCACGTAACTGATCATGCACTGATCACGTGGCTATCATGCACTGATCACGTGGCTGAACATGCACTGTTCACGTGGCTGATCACACACCTGTCACGTGACATATCATGCACTGATCACGTGGCACTCATGCACTGATCACGTGGCTGATCATACTCTGCTCACGTAACTCATGCACACATCACGTGGCTATCATGCACTGCTCACGTGGCTCGTCATGGAATGATCACGTAGCAACCATATACTGGTCACGTGACTGATCATGCACAGATCACGTAAATGATCATGCACTGTTCACGTGACTGATCATGTACTGATCACGTGACTGATCATGCACTGATCACGTGGCTATCATGCTCTGCTCACGTGGCTGATCATGCAACGATCACGTAGCAACCATGTACTGGTCACGTGACTGATCATGCACTGATCACGTAATTGATCCTGCACTGATCACGTGGCTCATCATGCACTGATCACGTGGCTGATCACACATGTCACGTGACTGATCATGCACTGATCCGTGGCTCTCATGCACTGATCACGTGGCTGTCATGCACTGATCACGTGGATATCATGCACTGATCACGTGGCTGATCACACACGTATCACATGACTGATCATGCACTGATCACGTGGCTATCATGCACTGATCACGTGGCTATCATGCACTGATCACGTGGCTGATCATGCAATGATCACGTAGCTACCATGTACTGATCACGTGACTGATCATGCACTGATCACGTAATTGATCATGCACTGATCACGTGGCTGATCATGCACTGATCACGTGGCTGATCATGCACTGATCACAAACTGATCATGCACTGATCACGTGACTGATCATGCACTGATCACGTGGCTATCATGCACTGATCACTTGGCTGATCATACACTGATCACGTGCCTGATCATGCACTGATCACGTGGCTGATCATGCACTGATCACGTGACTGATCATGCACTGATCACGTGTCTGATCATGCACTGATCACGTGGCTATCATGCACTGCTCACGTGGCTGATCATGCCATGATCACGCAGCTACCATGTACTGGTCACATGACTGATCATGCACTGATCACGTGACTGATCATGCACTGATCACGTGGCTATCATGCACTACTCACGTGGCTGATCATGCAATGATCATGTAGCTACCATGTACAGGTCACGTGAATGATCATACACCCATCAGGTGACTGATCATGCACTGATCACGTGGCTATCATGCACTGATCACGAGACTGATCATGCACTGATCACGTCTATATCATGCACTGATCACATGACTGCCCGTGCACTGATCACGTGGATGATCATACACTAATCTTGTGACAGATCATGCACTGATCACGTGGCTGATCATGCACTGATACCGTGACTGAGCATGGACTGATCACATGACTATCATGTAGTGATCACGTGACTTAATGGCGCTGATCATGTGACTGATCATGCGCTGATCATGTTTGCTATCATACACTGATCATGTGCCTCTGGAGGCAATAAACAAAGAGCTGAGTAGGCACGAATCAAACAGTCAGCAGGCAATAATCATGGAACTCAGGTGTGAGGAATCATGCTGCTCAGCTGGCAATAATCAAGCAGCTGAGCAGGCAGGAATTACGCAGCACAGCTGGCAATTGTCAAGCAGATGACAGGCAGGAATCGTGCAGCTCAGCTGGCAATTGTCAAGCAGATGAGCAGACAGTAATCACGCAGCTCAGCAGGCCCAGATCACGTGACTGAGCATGCACTGTTCACGTGGCTGATCATACACTGATCACGTGATGATCATGCACTGATCACGTGGCTGATCATGCACTGATCACGTGGCTGATCATGCACTGATCACGTGGCTGATCATGCACTGATCACGTGACTGATCATGCACTGATCACGTGGCTATCATGCACTGATCACGTGGCTATCATGCACTGATCACGTGGCTACCATGCACTGATCACGTGACTGATCATGCACTGATCACGTAATTGATCATGCACTGATCACGTGGCTGATCATGCACTGATCACGTGGCTGATCATACACTGATCACGTAACTGATCATGCACTGATCACGTGACTGATCATGCACTGATCACGTGGCTATCATGCACTGATCACGTGGCTGACATACACTGATCACGTGCCTGATCATGCACTGATCACGTGGCTGATCATGCACTGATCACGTGACTGATCATGCACTGATCACGTGACTGATCATGCACTGATCACGTGGCTATCATGCACTGCTCACGTGGCTGATCATGCATGATCACGCAGCTACATGTACTGGTCACATGACTGATCATGCACTGATCACGTGACTGATCATGCAGTGATCACGTGGCTATCATGCACTACTCACGTGGCTGATCATGCAATGATCATGTAGCTACCATGTACAGGTCACGTGAATGATCATACACCCATCAGGTGACTGATCATGCACTGATCACGTGGCTATCATGCACTGATCACGAGACTGATCATGCACTGATCACGTCTATATCATGCACTGATCACATGACTGCCCATGCACTGATCACGTGGATGATCATACACTAATCTTGTGACAGATCATGCACTGATCACGTGGCTGATCATGCACTGATACCGTGACTGAGCATGGACTGATCACATGACTATCATGTAGTGATCACGTGACTTAATGGCGCTGATCATGTGACTGATCATGCGCTGATCATGTTTGCTATCATACACTGATCATGTGCCTCTGGAGGCAATAAACAAAGAGCTGAGTAGGCACGAATCAAACAGTCAGCAGGCAATAATCATGGAACTCAGGTGTGAGGAATCATGCTGCTCAGCTGGCAATAATCAAGCAGCTGAGCAGGCAGGAATTACGCAGCACAGCTGGCAATTGTCAAGCAGATGACAGGCAGGAATCGTGCAGCTCAGCTGGCAATTGTCAAGCAGATGAGCAGACAGTAATCACGCAGCTCAGCAGGCCCAGATCACGTGACTGAGCATGCACTGTTCACGTGGCTGATCATACACTGATCACGTGATGATCATGCACTGATCACTTGGATATCATGCACTGATCACGTGGCTGATCATACACTGTTCACGTGTCTGACCATGCACTGATCACGTGGCTGATCATACACTGCTCACGTAACTGATCATGCACTGATCACGTGGCTATCATGCACTGATCACGTGGCTGAACATGCACTGTTCACGTGGCTGATCACACACCTGTCACGTGACATATCATGCACTGATCACGTGGCACTCATGCACTGATCACGTGGCTGATCATACTCTGCTCACGTAACTCATGCACACATCACGTGGCTATCATGCACTGCTCACGTGGCTCGTCATGGAATGATCACGTAGCAACCATATACTGGTCACGTGACTGATCATGCACAGATCACGTAAATGATCATGCACTGTTCACGTGACTGATCATGTACTGATCACGTGACTGATCATGCACTGATCACGTGGCTATCATGCTCTGCTCACGTGGCTGATCATGCAACGATCACGTAGCAACCATGTACTGGTCACGTGACTGATCATGCACTGATCACGTAATTGATCCTGCACTGATCACGTGGCTCATCATGCACTGATCACGTGGCTGATCACACATGTATCACGTGACTGATCATGCACTGATCGTGGCTCTCATGCACTGATCACGTGGCTGTCATGCACTGATCACGTGGATATCATGCACTGATCACGTGGCTGATCACACACGTATCACATGACTGATCATGCACTGATCACGTGGCTATCATGCACTGATCACGTGGCTATCATGCACTGATCACGTGGCTGATCATGCAATGATCACGTAGCTACCATGCACTGGTCACGTGACTGATCATGCACTGATCACGTAATTGATCATGCACTGATCATGTGGCTGATCATGCACTGATCACGTGGCTGATCATACACTGATCACGTGACTGATCATGCACTGATCACGTGACTGATCATGCACTGATCACGTGGCTATCATGCACTGATCACGTGGCTGACATACACTGATCACGTGCCTGATCATGCACTGATCACGTGGCTGATCATGCACTGATCACGTGACTGATCATGCACTGATCACGTGACTGATCATGCACTGATCACGTGGCTATCATGCACTGCTCACGTGGCTGATCATGCCATGATCACGCAGCTACCATGTACTGGTCACATGACTGATCATGCACTGATCACGTGACTGATCATGCACTGATCACGTGGCTATCATGAACTACTCACGTGGCTGATCATGCAATGATCATGTAGCTACCATGTACAGGTCACGTGAATGATCATACACCCATCAGGTGACTGATCATGCACTGATCACGTGGCTATCATGCACTGATCACGAGACTGATCATGCACTGTTCACGTCTATATCATGCACTGATCACATGACTGCCCGTGCACTGATCACGTGGATGATCATACACTAATCTTGTGACAGATCATGCACTGATCACGTGGCTGATCATGCACTGATACCGTGACTGAGCATGGACTGATCACATGACTATCATGTAGTGATCACGTGACTTAATGGCGCTGATCATGTGACTGATCATGCGCTGATCATGTTTGCTATCATACACTGATCATGTGCCTCTGGAGGCAATAAACAAAGAGCTGAGTAGGCACGAATCAAACAGTCAGCAGGCAATAATCATGGAACTCAGGTGTGAGGAATCATGCTGCTCAGCTGGCAATAATCAAGCAGCTGAGCAGGCAGGAATTACGCAGCACAGCTGGCAATTGTCAAGCAGATGACAGGCAGGAATCGTGCAGCTCAGCTGGCAATTGTCAAGCAGATGAGCAGACAGTAATCACGCAGCTCAGCAGGCCCAGATCACGTGACTGAGCATGCACTGTTCACGTGGCTGATCATACACTGATCACGTGATGATCATGCACTGATCACGTGGCTGATCATGCACTGATCACGTGGCTGATCATGCACTGATCACGTGGCTGATCATGCACTGATCACGTGACTGATCATGCACTGATCACGTGGCTATCATGCACTGATCACGTGGCTGATCATGCACTGATCACGTAGCTGACCATGTACTGGTCACGTGACTGATCATGCACTGATCACGTAATTGATCATGCACTGATCACGTGGCTGATCATGCACTGATCACGTGGCTGATCATACACTGATCACGTAACTGATCATGCACTGATCACGTGACTGATCATGCACTGATCACGTGGCTATCATGCACTGATCACTGGCTGACATACACTGATCACGTGACTGATCATGCACTGATCACGTGGCTGATCATGCACTGATCACGTGACTGATCATGCACTGATCACGTGTCTGATCATGCACTGATCACGTGGCTATCATGCACTGCTCACGTGGCTGATCATGCATGATCACGCAGCTACCATGTACTGGTCACATGACTGATCATGCACTGATCACGTGACTGATCATGCAGTGATCACGTGGCTATCATGCACTCACGTGGCTGATCATGCAATGATCATGTAGCTACCATGTACAGGTCACGTGAATGATCATACACCCATCAGGTGACTGATCATGCACTGATCACGTGGCTATCATGCACTGATCACGAGACTGATCATGCACTGATCACGTCTATATCATGCACTGATCACATGACTGCCCATGCACTGATCACGTGGATGATCATACACTAATCTTGTGACAGATCATGCACTGATCACGTGGCTGATCATGCACTGATACCGTGACTGAGCATGGACTGATCACATGACTATCATGTAGTGATCACGTGACTTAATGGCGCTGATCATGTGACTGATCATGCACTGATCATGTTTGCTATCATACACTGATCATGTGCCTCTGGAGGCAATAAACAAAGAGCTGAGTAGGCACGAATCAAACAGTCAGCAGGCAATAATCATGGAACTCAGGTGTGAGGAATCATGCTGCTCAGCTGGCAATAATCAAGCAGCTGAGCAGGCAGGAATTACGCAGCACAGCTGGCAATTGTCAAGCAGATGACAGGCAGGAATCGTGCAGCTCAGCTGGCAATTGTCAAGCAGATGAGCAGACAGTAATCACGCAGCTCAGCAGGCCCAGATCACGTGACTGAGCATGCACTGTTCACGTGGCTGATCATACACTGATCACGTGATGATCATGCACTGATCACTTGGATATCATGCACTGATCACGTGGCTGATCATACACTGTTCACGTGTCTGACCATGCACTGATCACGTGGCTGATCATACACTGCTCACGTAACTGATCATGCACTGATCACGTGGCTATCATGCACTGATCACGTGGCTGAACATGCACTGTTCACGTGGCTGATCACACACCTGTCACGTGACATATCATGCACTGATCACGTGGCACTCATGCACTGATCACGTGGCTGATCATACTCTGCTCACGTAACTCATGCACACATCACGTGGCTATCATGCACTGCTCACGTGGCTCGTCATGGAATGATCACGTAGCTACCATATACTGGTCACGTGACTGATCATGCAAAGATCACGTAAATGATCATGCACTGTTCACGTGACTGATCATGTACTGATCACGTGACTGATCATGCACTGATCACGTGGCTATCATGCTCTGCTCACGTGGCTGATCATGCACGATCACGTAGCAACCATGTACTGGTCACGTGACTGATCATGCACTGATCACGTAATTGATCCTGCACTGATCACGTGGCTCATCATGCACTGATCACGTGGCTGATCACACATGTATCACGTGACTGATCATGCACTGATCCCGTGGCTCTCATGCACTGATCACGTGGCTGTCATGCACTGATCACGTGGATATCATGCACTGATCACGTGGCTGATCACACACGTATCACATGACTGATCATGCACTGATCACGTGGCTATCATGCACTGATCACGTGGCTATCATGCACTGATCACGTGGCTGATCAGGCAATGATCACGTAGCTACCATGTACTGGTCACGTGACTGATCATGCACTGATCACGTAATTGATCATGCACTGATCATGTGGCTGATCATGCACTGATCACGTGGCTGATCATACACTGATCACGTAACTGATCATGCACTGATCACGTGACTGATCATGCACTGATCACGTGGCTATCATGCACTGATCACTTGGCTGACATACACTGATCACGTGCCTGGTCATGCACTGATCACGTGGCTGATCATGCACTGATCACGTGACTGATCATGCACTGATCTCGTGTCTGATCATGCACTGATCACGTGGCTATCATGCACTGCTCACGTGGCTGATCATGCCATGATCACGCAGCTACCATGTACTGGTCACATGACTGATCATGCACTGATCACGTGACTGATCATGCAGTGATCACGTGGCTATCATGAACTACTCACGTGGCTGATCATGCAATGATCATGTAGCTACCATGTACAGGTCACGTGAATGATCATACACCCATCAGGTGACTGATCATGCACTGATCACGTGGCTATCATGCACTGATCACGAGACTGATCATGCACTGTTCACGTCTATATCATGCACTGATCACATGACTGCCCGTGCACTGATCACGTGGATGATCATACACTAATCTTGTGACAGATCATGCACTGATCACGTGGCTGATCATGCACTGATACCGTGACTGAGCATGGACTGATCACATGACTATCATGTAGTGATCACGTGACTTAATGGCGCTGATCATGTGACTGATCATGCGCTGATCATGTTTGCTATCATACACTGATCATGTGCCTCTGGAGGCAATAAACAAAGAGCTGAGTAGGCACGAATCAAACAGTCAGCAGGCAATAATCATGGAACTCAGGTGTGAGGAATCATGCTGCTCAGCTGGCAATAATCAAGCAGCTGAGCAGGCAGGAATTATGCAGCACAGCTGGCAATTGTCAAGCAGATGACAGGCAGGAATCGTGCAGCTCAGCTGGCAATTGTCAAGCAGATGAGCAGACAGTAATCACGCAGCTCAGCAGGCCCAGATCACGTGACTGAGCATGCACTGTTCACGTGGCTGATCATACACTGATCACGTGATGATCATGCACTGATCACTTGGATATCATGCACTGATCACGTGGCTGATCATACACTGTTCACGTTTCTGACCATGCACTGATCACGTGGCTGATCATGCACTGCTCACGTAACTGATCATGCACTGATCACGTGGCTATCATGCACTGATCACGTGGCTGATCATGCACTGATCACGTAGCTACCATGTACAGGTCACGTGAATGATCATGCACTGATCAGGTGACTGATCATGCACTGATCACGTGGCTATCATGCACTGATCACGTGACTGATCATGCACTGATCACGTCTATATCATGCACTGATCACATGACTGCCCATGCACTGATCACGTGGATGATCATACACTAATCACGTGACAGATCATGCACTGATCACGTGGCTGATCATGCACTGATACCGTGACTGATCATGGACTGATCACATGACTATCATGTAGTGATCACGTGACTTAATGCGCTGATCATGTGACTGATCATGCACTGATCATGTTTGCTATCATACACTGATCATGTGCCTCTGGAGGCAATAAACAAAGAGCTGAGTAGGCACTGAATCAAACAGTCAGCAGGCAATAATCATGGAACTCAGGTGTGAGGAATCATGCTGCTCAGCTGGCAATAATCAAGCAGCTGATCAGGCAGGAATTATGCAGCACAGCTGGCAATTGTCAAGCAGATGACAGGCAGGAATCGTGCAGCTCAGCTGGCAATTGTCAAGCAGATGAGCAGACAGTAATCACGCAGCTCAGCAGGCCAGATCACGTGACTGAGCATGCACTGTTCACGTGGCTGATCATACACTGATCACGTGATGATCATGCACTGATCACGTGGATATCATGCACTGATCACGTGGCTGATCATACACTGTTCACGTGTCTGATCATGCACTGATCACGTGGCTGATCATGCACTGATCACGTGACTGATCATGCACTGATCACGTGGCTATCATGCACTGATCACGTGGCTGATCATGCACTGATCACGTGGCTGATCATGCACTGATCACGTGGCTATCATGCACTGATCACGTGGCTGATCATGCACTGATCACGTGACTGATCATGCACTGATCACGTGGCTGATCATGCACTGATCACGTGACTGATCATGCACTGATCACGTGGCTATCATGCACTGCTCACGTGGCTGATCATGCCATGATCACGCAGCTACCATGTACTGGTCACATGACTGATCATGCACTGATCACGTGACTGATCATGCAGTGATCACGTGGCTATCATGCACTACTCACGTGGCTGATCATGCAATGATCATGTAGCTACCATGTACAGGTCACGTGAATGATCATACACCCATCAGGTGACTGATCATGCACTGATCACGTGGCTATCATGCACTGATCACGAGACTGATCATGCACTGTTCACGTCTATATCATGCACTGATCACATGACTGCCCGTGCACTGATCACGTGGATGATCATACACTAATCTTGTGACAGATCATGCACTGATCACGTGGCTGATCATGCACTGATACCGTGACTGAGCATGGACTGATCACATGACTATCATGTAGTGATCACGTGACTTAATGGCGCTGATCATGTGACTGATCATGCGCTGATCATGTTTGCTATCATACACTGATCATGTGCCTCTGGAGGCAATAAACAAAGAGCTGAGTAGGCACGAATCAAACAGTCAGCAGGCAATAATCATGGAACACAGGTGTGAGGAATCATGCTGCTCAGCTGGCAATAATCAAGCAGCTGAGCAGGCAGGAATTACGCACAGCTGGCAATTGTCAAGCAGATGACAGGCAGGAATCGTGCAGCTCAGCTGGCAATTGTCAAGCAGATGAGCAGACAGTAATCACGCAGCTCAGCAGGCCCAGATCACGTGACTGAGCATGCACTGTTCACGTGGCTGATCATACACTGATCACGTGATGATCATGCACTGATCACTTGGATATCATGCACTGATCACGTGGCTGATCATACACTGTTCACGTGTCTGACCATGCACTGATCACGTGGCTGATCATACACTGCTCACGTAACTGATCATGCACTGATCACGTGGCTATCATGCACTGATCACGTGGCTGAACATGCACTGTTCACGTGGCTGATCACACACCTGTCACGTGACATATCATGCACTGATCACGTGGCACTCATGCACTGATCACGTGGCTGATCATACTCTGCTCACGTAACTCATGCACACATCACGTGGCTATCATGCACTGCTCACGTGGCTCGTCATGGAATGATCACGTAGCAACCATATACTGGTAACGTGACTGATCATGCAAAGATCACGTAAATGATCATGCACTGTTCACGTGACTGATCATGTACTGATCACGTGACTGATCATGCACTGACCACGTGGCTATCATGCTCTGCTCACGTGGCTGATCATGCAACGATCACGTAGCAACCATGTACTGGTCACGTGACTGATCATGCACTGATCACGTAATTGATCCTGCACTGATCACGTGGCTCATCATGCACTGATCACGTGGCTGATCACACATGTATCACGTGACTGATCATGCACTGATCACGTGGCTCTCATGCACTGATCACGTGGCTATCATGCACTGATCACGTGGCTGATCACACTATCACATGACTGATCATGCACTGATCACGTGGCTATCATGCACTGATCACGTGGCTATCATGCACTGATCACGTGGCTATCAGGCAATGATCACGTAGCTACCATGTACTGGTCACGTGACTGATCATGCACTGATCACGTAATTGATCATGCACTGATCATGTGGCTGATCATGCACTGATCACGTGGCTGATCATACACTGATCACATAACTGATCATGCACTGATCACGTGACTGATCATGCACTGATCACGTGGCTATCATGCACTGATCACTTGGCTGACATACACTGATCACGTGCCTGGTCATGCACTGATCACGTGGCTGATCATGCACTGATCACGTGACTGATCATGCACTGATCACGTGGCTGATCATGCACTGATCACGTGACTGATCATGCACTGATCACGTGACTGATCATGCACTGATCACGTGGCTATCATGCACTGCTCACGTGGCTGATCATGCCATGATCACGCAGCTACCATGTACTGGTCACATGACTGATCATGCACTGATCACGTGACTGATCATGCAGTGATCACGTGGCTATCATGACTACTCACGTGGCTGATCATGCAATGATCATGTAGCTACCATGTACAGGTCACGTGAATGATCATACACCCATCAGGTGACTGATCATGCACTGATCACGTGGCTATCATGCACTGATCACGAGACTGATCATGCACTGATCACGTCTATATCATGCACTGATCACATGACTGCCCGTGCACTGATCACGTGGATGATCATACACTAATCTTGTGACAGATCATGCACTGATCACGTGGCTGATCATGCACTGATACCGTGACTGAGCATGGACTGATCACATGACTATCATGTAGTGATCACGTGACTTAATGGCGCTGATCATGTGACTGATCATGCGCTGATCATGTTTGCTATCATACACTGATCATGTGCCTCTGGAGGCAATAAACAAAGAGCTGAGTAGGCACGAATCAAACAGTCAGCAGGCAATAATCATGGAACTCAGGTGTGAGGAATCATGCTGCTCAGCTGGCAATAATCAAGCAGCTGAGCAGGCAGGAATTACGCAGCACAGCTGGCAATTGTCAAGCAGATGACAGGCAGGAATCGTGCAGCTCAGCTGGCAATTGTCAAGCAGATGAGCAGACAGTAATCACGCAGCTCAGCAGGCCCAGATCACGTGACTGAGCATGCACTGTTCACGTGGCTGATCATACACTGATCACGTGATGATCATGCACTGATCACTTGGATATCATGCACTGATCACGTGGCTGATCATACACTGTTCACGTGTCTGACCATGCACTGATCACGTGGCTGATCATACACTGCTCACGTAACTGATCATGCACTGATCACGTGGCTATCATGCACTGATCACGTGGCTGAACATGCACTGTTCACGTGGCTGATCACACACCTGTCACGTGACATATCATGCACTGATCACGTGGCACTCATGCACTGATCACGTGGCTGATCATACTCTGCTCACGTAACTCATGCACACATCACGTGGCTATCATGCACTGCTCATGTGGCTCGTCATGGAATGATCACGTAGCAACCATATACTGGTCACGTGACTGATCATGCAAAGATCACGTAAATGATCATGCACTGTTCACGTGACTGATCATGTACTGATCACGTGACTGATCATGCACTGACCACGTGGCTATCATGCTCTGCTCACGTGGCTGATCATGCAACGATCACGTAGCAACCATGTACTGGTCACGTGACTGATCATGCACTGATCACGTAATTGATCCTGCACTGATCACGTGGCTCATCATGCACTGATCACGTGGCTGATCACATGTATCACGTGACTGATCATGCACTGATGCCATGGCTCACATGCACTGATCACGTGGCTGTCATGCACTGATCACGTGGATATCATGCACTGATCACGTGGCTGATCACACACGTATCACATGACTGATCATGCACTGATCACGTGGCTATCATGCACTGATCACGTGGCTATCATGCACTGATCACGTGGCTGATCAGGCAATGATCACGTAGCTACCATGTACTGGTCACGTGACTGATCATGCACTGATCACGTAATTGATCATGCACTGATCACGTGGCTGATCATGCACTGATCACGTGGCTGATCATACACTGATCACATGACTGATCATGCACTGATCACGTGACTGATCATGCACTGATCACGTGGCTATCATGCACTGATCACGTGGCTGACATACACTGATCACGTGACTGATCATGCACTGATCACGTGGCTGATCATGCACTGATCATGTTTGCTATCATACACTGATCATGTGCCTCTGGAGGCAATAAACAAAGAGCTGAGTAGGCACGAATCACAGTCAGCAGGCAATAATCATGGAACACAGGTGTGAGGAATCATGCTGCTCAGCTGGCAATAATCAAGCAGCTGAGCAGGCAGGATCGTGCAGCTCAGCTGGCAATTGTCAAGCAGATGAGCAGACAGTAATCACGCAGCTCAGCAGGCCCAGATCACGTGACTGATCATGCACTGATCACGTGGCTGATCATGCACTGATCACGTGATGATCATGCACTGATCACGTGGATATCATGCACTGATCACGTGGCTGATCATGCACTGATCACGTGACTGATCATGCACTGATCACGTGTCTGATCATGCACTGATCACGTGGCTATCATGCACTGCTCACGTGGCTGATCATGCATGATCACGCAGCTACCATGTACTGGTCACATGACTGATCATGCACTGATCACGTGACTGATCATGCACTGATCACGTGGCTATCATGCACTACTCACGTGGCTGATCATGCAATGATCATGTAGCTACCATGTACAGGTCACGTGAATGATCATACACCCATCAGGTGACTGATCATGCACTGATCACGTGGCTATCATGCACTGATCACGTGACTGATCATGCACTGTTCACGTCTATATCATGCACTGATCACATGACTGCCCATGCACTGATCACGTGGATGATCATACACTAATCTTGTGACAGATCATGCACTGATCACGTGGCTGATCATGCACTGATACCGTGACTGAGCATGGACTGATCACATGACTATCATGTAGTGATCACGTGACTTAATGGCGCTGATCATGTGACTGATCATGCGCTGATCATGTTTGCTATCATACACTGATCATGTGCCTCTGGAGGCAATAAACAAAGAGCTGAGTAGGCACGAATCAAACAGTCAGCAGGCAATAATCATGGAACTCAGGTGTGAGGAATCATGCTGCTCAGCTGGCAATAATCAAGCAGCTGAGCAGGCAGGAATTATGCAGCACAGCTGGCAATTGTCAAGCAGATGACAGGCAGGAATCGTGCAGCTCAGCTGGCAATTGTCAAGCAGATGAGCAGACAGTAATCACGCAGCTCAGCAGGCCCAGATCACGTGACTGAGCATGCACTGTTCACGTGGCTGATCATACACTGATCACGTGATGATCATGCACTGATCACTTGGATATCATGCACTGATCACGTGGCTGATCATACACTGTTCACGTGTCTGACCATGCACTGATCACGTGGCTGATCATACACTGCTCACGTAACTGATCATGCACTGATCACGTGGCTATCATGCACTGATCACGTGGCTGAACATGCACTGTTCACGTGGCTGATCACACACCTGTCACGTGACATATCATGCACTGATCACGTGGCACTCATGCACTGATCACGTGGCTGATCATACTCTGCTCACGTAACTCATGCACACATCACGTGGCTATCATGCACTGCTCACGTGGCTCGTCATGGAATGATCACGTAGCAACCATATACTGGTAACGTGACTGATCATGCAAAGATCACGTAAATGATCATGCACTGTTCACGTGACTGATCATGTACTGATCACGTGACTGATCATGCACTGATCACGTGGCTATCATGCTCTGCTCACGTGGCTGATCATGCAACGATCACGTAGCAACCATGTACTGGTCACGTGACTGATCATGCACTGATCACGTAATTGATCATGCACTGATCACGTGGCTCATCATGCACTGATCACGTGGCTGATCACACATGTATCACGTGACTGATCATGCACTGATCACGTGGCTCTCATGCACTGATCACGTGGCTGTCATGCACTGATCACGTGGATATCATGCACTGATCACGTGGCTGATCACACACGTATCACATGACTGATCATGCACTGATCACGTGGCTATCATGCACTGATCACGTGGCTATCATGCACTGATCACGTGGCTGATCATGCAATGATCACGTAGCTACATGTACTGGTCACGTGACTGATCATGCACTGATCACGTAATTGATCATGCACTGATCACGTGGCTGATCATGCACTGATCACGTGGCTGATCATGCACTGATCACGTAACTGATCATGCACTGATCACGTGACTGATCATGCACTGATCACGTGGCTATCATGCACTGATCACGTGGCTGATCATACACTGATCACGTGCCTGGTCATGCACTGATCACGTGGCTGATCATGCACTGATCACGTGACTGATCATGCACTGATCACGTGACTGATCATGCACTGATCACGTGGCTATCATGCACTGCTCACGTGGCTGATCATGCCATGATCACGCAGCTACCATGTACTGGTCACATGACTGATCATGCACTGATCACGTGACTGATCATGCAGTGATCACGTGGCTATCATGCACTACTCACGTGGCTGATCATGCAATGATCATGTAGCTACCATGTACAGGTCACGTGAATGATCATACACCCATCAGGTGACTGATCATGCACTGATCACGTGGCTATCATGCACTGATCACGAGACTGATCATGCACTGATCACGTCTATATCATGCACTGATCACATGACTGCCCATGCACTGATCACGTGGATGATCATACACTAATCTTGTGACAGATCATGCACTGATCACGTGGCTGATCATGCACTGATACCGTGACTGAGCATGGACTGATCACATGACTATCATGTAGTGATCACGTGACTTAATGGCGCTGATCATGTGACTGATCATGCGCTGATCATGTTTGCTATCATACACTGATCATGTGCCTCTGGAGGCAATAAACAAAGAGCTGAGTAGGCACGAATCAAACAGTCAGCAGGCAATAATCATGGAACTCAGGTGTGAGGAATCATGCTGCTCAGCTGGCAATAATCAAGCAGCTGAGCAGGCAGGAATTACGCAGCACAGCTGGCAATTGTCAAGCAGATGACAGGCAGGAATCGTGCAGCTCAGCTGGCAATTGTCAAGCAGATGAGCAGACAGTAATCACGCAGCTCAGCAGGCCCAGATCACGTGACTGAGCATGCACTGTTCACGTGGCTGATCATACACTGATCACGTGATGATCATGCACTGATCACGTGGCTGATCATGCACTGATCACGTGGCTGATCATGCACTGATCACGTGGCTGATCATGCACTGATCACGTAACTGATCATGCACTGATCACGTGGCTATCATGCACTGATCACGTGGCTGATCATGCACTGATCACGTGGCTACCATGCACTGATCACGTGACTGATCATGCACTGATCACGTAATTGATCATGCACTGATCACGTGGCTGATCATGCACTGATCACGTGGCTGATCATACACTGATCACGTAACTGATCATGCACTGATCACGTGACTGATCATGCACTGATCACGTGGCTATCATGCACTGATCACGTGGCTGATCATACACTGATCACGTGACTGATCATGCACTGATCACGTGGCTGATCATGCACTGATCACGTGACTGATCATGCACTGATCACGTGACTGATCATGCACTGATCACGTGGCTATCATGCACTGCTCACGTGGCTGATCATGCATGATCACGCAGCTACCATGTACTGGTCACATGACTGATCATGCACTGATCACGTGACTGATCATGCACTGATCACGTGGCTATCATGCACTACTCACGTGGCTGATCATGCAATGATCATGTAGCTACCATGTACAGGTCACGTGAATGATCATACACCCATCAGGTGACTGATCATGCACTGATCACGTGGCTATCATGCACTGATCACGAGACTGATCATGCACTGATCACGTCTATATCATGCACTGATCACATGACTGCCCATGCACTGATCACGTGGATGATCATACAATCATGTGACAGATCATGCACTGATCACGTGGCTGATCATGCACTGATACCGTGACTGAGCATGGACTGATCACATGACTATCATGTAGTGATCACGTGACTTAATGGCGCTGATCATGTGACTGATCATGCACTGATCATGTTTGCTATCATACACTGATCATGTGCCTCTGGAGGCAATAAACAAAGAGCTGAGTAGGCACGAATCAAACAGTCAGCAGGCAATAATCATGGAACTCAGGTGTGAGGAATCATGCTGCTCAGCTGGCAATAATCAAGCAGCTGAGCAGGCAGGAATTACGCAGCACAGCTGGCAATTGTCAAGCAGATGACAGGCAGGAATCGTGCAGCTCAGCTGGCAATTGTCAAGCAGATGAGCAGACAGTAATCACGCAGCTCAGCAGGCCCAGATCACGTGACTGAGCATGCACTGTTCACGTGGCTGATCATACACTGATCACGTGATGATCATGCACTGATCACTTGGATATCATGCACTGATCACGTGGCTGATCATACACTGTTCACGTGTCTGACCATGCACTGATCACGTGGCTGATCATACACTGCTCACGTAACTGATCATGCACTGATCACGTGGCTATCATGCACTGATCACGTGGCTGAACATGCACTGTTCACGTGGCTGATCACACACCTGTCACGTGACATATCATGCACTGATCACGTGGCACTCATGCACTGATCACGTGGCTGATCATACTCTGCTCACGTAACTCATGCACACATCACGTGGCTATCATGCACTGCTCACGTGGCTCGTCATGGAATGATCACGTAGCTACCATATACTGGTCACGTGACTGATCATGCAAGATCACGTAAATGATCATGCACTGTTCACGTGACTGATCATGTACTGATCACGTGACTGATCATGCACTGATCACGTGGCTATCATGCTCTGCTCACGTGGCTGATCATGCAACGATCACGTAGCAACCATGTACTGGTCACGTGACTGATCATGCACTGATCACGTAATTGATCCTGCATGGATCACGTGGCTCATCATGCACTGATCACGTGGCTGATCACACATGTATCACGTGACTGATCATGCACTAATCCCGTGGCTCTCATGCACTGATCACGTGGCTGTCATGCACTGATCACGTGGATATCATGCACTGATCACGTGGCTGATCACACACGTATCACATGACTGATCATGCACTGATCACGTGGCTATCATGCACTGATCACGTGGCTATCATGCACTGATCACGTGGCTGATCAGGCAATGATCACGTAGCTACCATGTACTGGTCACGTGACTGATCATGCACTGATCACGTAATTGATCATGCACTGATCATGTGGCTGATCATGCACTGATCACGTGGCTGATCATACACTGATCACATAACTGATCATGCACTGATCACGTGACTGATCATGCACTGATCACGTGGCTATCATGCACTGATCACGTGGCTGACATACACTGATCACGTGCCTGGTCATGCACTGATCACGTGGCTGATCATGCACTGATCACGTGACTGATCATGCACTGATCTCGTGTCTGATCATGCACTGATCACGTGGCTATCATGCACTGATCACGTGGCTGATCATGCCATGATCACGCAGCTACCATGTACTGGTCACATGACTGATCATGCACTGATCACGTGACTGATCATGCAGTGATCACGTGGCTATCATGAACTACTCACGTGGCTGATCATGCAATGATCATGTAGCTACCATGTACAGGTCACGTGAATGATCATACACCCATCAGGTGACTGATCATGCACTGATCACGTGGCTATCATGCACTGATCACGAGACTGATCATGCACTGTTCACGTCTATATCATGCACTGATCACATGACTGCCCGTGCACTGATCACGTGGATGATCATACACTAATCTTGTGACAGATCATGCACTGATCACGTGGCTGATCATGCACTGATACCGTGACTGAGCATGGACTGATCACATGACTATCATGTAGTGATCACGTGACTTAATGGCGCTGATCATGTGACTGATCATGCGCTGATCATGTTTGCTATCATACACTGATCATGTGCCTCTGGAGGCAATAAACAAAGAGCTGAGTAGGCACGAATCAAACAGTCAGCAGGCAATAATCATGGAACTCAGGTGTGAGGAATCATGCTGCTCAGCTGGCAATAATCAAGCAGCTGAGCAGGCAGGAATTATGCAGCACAGCTGGCAATTGTCAAGCAGATGACAGGCAGGAATCGTGCAGCTCAGCTGGCAATTGTCAAGCAGATGAGCAGACAGTAATCACGCAGCTCAGCAGGCCCAGATCACGTGACTGAGCATGCACTGTTCACGTGGCTGATCATACACTGATCACGTGATGATCATGCACTGATCACTTGGATATCATGCACTGATCACGTGGCTGATCATACACTGTTCACGTGTCTGACCATGCACTGATCACGTGGCTGATCATGCACTGCTCACGTAACTGATCATGCACTGATCACGTGGCTATCATGCACTACTCGTGGCTGATCATGCAATGATCATGTAGCTACCATGTACAGGTCACGTGAATGATCATACACCCATCAGGTGACTGATCATGCACTGATCACGTGGCTATCATGCACTGATCACGTGACTGATCATGCACTGATCACGTCTATATCATGCACTGATCACGTGACTGCCCATGCACTGATCACGTGGATGATCATACACTGATCATGTGACTGATCATGCACTGATCACGTGGCTGATCATGCACTGATACCGTGACTGAGCATGGACTGATCACATGACTATCATGTACTGATCACGTGACTTAATGGCGCTGATCATGTGACTGATCATGCGCTGATCATGTTTGCTATCATACACTGATCATGTGCCTCTGGAGGCAATAAACAAAGAGCTGAGTAGGCACGAATCAAACAGTCAGCAGGCAATAATCATGGAACTCAGGTGTGAGGAATCATGCTGCTCAGCTGGCAATAATCAAGCAGCTGAGCAGGCAGGAATTATGCAGCACAGCTGGCAATTGTCAAGCAGATGACAGGCAGGAATCGTGCAGCTCAGCTGGCAATTGTCAAGCAGATGAGCAGACAGTAATCACGCAGCTCAGCAGGCCCAGATCACGTGACTGAGCATGCACTGTTCACGTGGCTGATCATACACTGATCACGTGATGATCATGCACTGATCACGTGGATATCATGCACTGATCACGTGGCTGATCATGCACTGATCACGTGTCTGATCATGCACTGATCACGTGGCTGATCATGCACTGATCACGTAACTGATCATGCACTGATCACGTGGCTATCATGCACTGATCACGTGGCTGATCATGCACTGATCACGTGGCTGATCATGCACTGATCACGTGGCTATCATGCACTGATCACGTGGCTGACATGCACTGATCACGTGCTGATCATGCACTGATCACGTGGCTGATCATGCACTGATCACGTGACTGATCATGCACTGATCACGTGGCTATCATGCACTGCTCACGTGGCTGATCATGCCATGATCACGCAGCTACCATGTACTGGTCACATGACTGATCATGCACTGATCACGTGACTGATCATGCAGTGATCACGTGGCTATCATGAACTACTCACGTGGCTGATCATGCAATGATCATGTAGCTACCATGTACAGGTCACGTGAATGATCATACACCAATCAGGTGACTGATCATGCACTGATCACGTGGCTATCATGCACTGATCACGAGACTGATCATGCACTGTTCACGTCTATATCATGCACTGATCACATGACTGCCCGTGCACTGATCACGTGGATGATCATACACTAATCTTGTGACAGATCATGCACTGATCACGTGGCTGATCATGCACTGATACCGTGACTGAGCATGGACTGATCACATGACTATCATGTAGTGATCACGTGACTTAATGGCGCTGATCATGTGACTGATCATGCGCTGATCATGTTTGCTATCATACACTGATCATGTGCCTCTGGAGGCAATAAACAAAGAGCTGAGTAGGCACGAATCAAACAGTCAGCAGGCAATAATCATGGAACTCAGGTGTGAGGAATCATGCTGCTCAGCTGGCAATAATCAAGCAGCTGAGCAGGCAGGAATTACGCAGCACAGCTGGCAATTGTCAAGCAGATGACAGGCAGGAATCGTGCAGCTCAGCTGGCAATTGTCAAGCAGATGAGCAGACAGTAATCACGCAGCTCAGCAGGCCCAGATCACGTGACTGAGCATGCACTGTTCACGTGGCTGATCATACACTGATCACGTGATGATCATGCACTGATCACTTGGATATCATGCACTGATCACGTGGCTGATCATACACTGTTCACGTGTCTGACCATGCACTGATCACGTGGCTGATCATACACTGCTCACGTAACTGATCATGCACTGATCACGTGGCTATCATGCACTGATCACGTGGCTGAACATGCACTGTTCACGTGGCTGATCACACACCTGTCACGTGACATATCATGCACTGATCACGTGGCACTCATGCACTGATCACGTGGCTGATCATACTCTGCTCACGTAACTCATGCACACATCACGTGGCTATCATGCACTGCTCACGTGGCTCGTCATGGAATGATCACGTAGCAACCATATACTGGTGCGTGACTGATCATGCAAAGATCACGTAAATGATCATGCACTGTTCACGTGACTGATCATGTACTGATCACGTGACTGATCATGCACTGATCACGTGGCTATCATGCTCTGCTCACGTGGCTGATCATGCAACGATCACGTAGCAACCATGTACTGGTCACGTGACTGATCATGCACTGATCACGTAATTGATCCTGCACTGATCACGTGGCTCATCATGCACTGATCACGTGGCTGATCACACATGTATCACGTGACTGATCATGCACTGATCCGTGGCTCTCATGCACTGATCACGTGGCTATCATGCACTGATCATGTGGCTGATCACACACTATCACATGACTGATCATGCACTGATCACGTGGCTATCATGCACTGATCACGTGGCTATCATGCACTGATCACGTGGCTATCATGCAATGATCACGTAGCTACCATGTACTGGTCACGTGACTGATCATGCACTGATCACGTAATTGATCATGCACTGATCATGTGGCTGATCATGCACTGATCACGTGGCTGATCATACACTGATCACATAACTGATCATGCACTGATCACGTGACTGATCATGCACTGATCACGTGGCTATCATGCACTGATCACTTGGCTGACATACACTGATCACGTGCCTGGTCATGCACTGATCACGTGGCTGATCATGCACTGATCACGTGACTGATCATGCACTGATCACGTGTCTGATCATGCACTGATCACGTGACTGATCATGCACTGATCGTGTCTGATCATGCACTGATCACGTGGCTATCATGCACTGCTCACGTGGCTGATCATGCCATGATCACGCAGCTACCATGTACTGGTCACATGACTGATCATGCACTGATCACGTGACTGATCATGCAGTGATCACGTGGCTATCATGAACTACTCACGTGGCTGATCATGCAATGATCATGTAGCTACCATGTACAGGTCACGTGAATGATCATACACCCATCAGGTGACTGATCATGCACTGATCACGTGGCTATCATGCACTGATCACGAGACTGATCATGCACTGTTCACGTCTATATCATGCACTGATCACATGACTGCCCGTGCACTGATCACGTGGATGATCATACACTAATCTTGTGACAGATCATGCACTGATCACGTGGCTGATCATGCACTGATACCGTGACTGAGCATGGACTGATCACATGACTATCATGTAGTGATCACGTGACTTAATGGCGCTGATCATGTGACTGATCATGCGCTGATCATGTTTGCTATCATACACTGATCATGTGCCTCTGGAGGCAATAAACAAAGAGCTGAGTAGGCACGAATCAAACAGTCAGCAGGCAATAATCATGGAACTCAGGTGTGAGGAATCATGCTGCTCAGCTGGCAATAATCAAGCAGCTGAGCAGGCAGGAATTACGCAGCACAGCTGGCAATTGTCAAGCAGATGACAGGCAGGAATCGTGCAGCTCAGCTGGCAATTGTCAAGCAGATGAGCAGACAGTAATCACGCAGCTCAGCAGGCCCAGATCACGTGACTGAGCATGCACTGTTCACGTGGCTGATCATACACTGATCACGTGATGATCATGCACTGATCACTTGGATATCATGCACTGATCACGTGGCTGATCATACACTGTTCACGTGTCTGACCATGCACTGATCACGTGGCTGATCATACACTGCTCACGTAACTGATCATGCACTGATCACGTGGCTATCATGCACTGATCACGTGGCTGAACATGCACTGTTCACGTGGCTGATCACACACCTGTCACGTGACATATCATGCACTGATCACGTGGCACTCATGCACTGATCACGTGGCTGATCATACTCTGCTCACGTAACTCATGCACACATCACGTGGCTATCATGCACTGCTCACGTGGCTCGTCATGGAATGATCACGTAGCAACCATATACTGGTCACGTGACTGATCATGCAAAGATCACGTAAATGATCATGCACTGTTCACGTGACTGATCATGTACTGATCACGTGACTGATCATGCACTGATCACGTGGCTATCATGCTCTGCTCACGTGGCTGATCATGCACGATCACGTAGCAACCATGTACTGGTCACGTGACTGATCATGCACTGATCACGTAATTGATCCTGCACTGATCACGTGGCTCATCATGCACTGATCACGTGGCTGATCACACATGTATCACGTGACTGATCATGCACTGATCCGTGGCTCTCATGCACTGATCACGTGGCTGTCATGCACTGATCACGTGGATATCATGCACTGATCACGTGGCTGATCACACGTATCACATGACTGATCATGCACTGATCACGTGGCTATCATGCACTGATCACGTGGCTATCATGCACTGATCACGTGGCTGATCATGCAATGATCACGTGGCTACCATGTACTGGTCACGTGACTGATCATGCACTGATCACGTAATTGATCATGCACTGATCATGTGGCTGATCATGCACTGATCACGTGGCTGATCATACACTGATCACAACTGATCATGCACTGATCACGTGACTGATCATGCACTGATCACGTGGCTATCATGCACTGATCACGTGGCTGACATGCACTGATCACGTGACTGATCATGCACTGATCACGTGGCTGATCATGCACTGATCATGTTTGCTATCATGCACTGATCATGTGCCTCTGGAGGCAATGAACAAAGAGCTGAGTAGGCACGATCAAACAGTCAGCAGGCAATAATCATGGAACACAGGTGTGAGGAATCATGCTGCTCAGCTGGCAATAATCAAGCAGCTGATCATGCAGGATCGTGCAGCTCAGCTGGCAATTGTCAAGCAGATGAGCAGACAGTAATCACGCAGCTCATCATGCACTGATCACGTGACTGATCATGCACTGATCACGTGGCTGATCATGCACTGATCACGTGATCATGCACTGATCACGTGGCTATCATGCACTGATCACGTGGCTGATCATGCACTGATCACGTGACTGATCATGCACTGATCGTGACTGATCATGCACTGATCACGTGGCTATCATGCACTGATCACGTGGCTGATCATGCCATGATCACGCAGCTACCATGTACTGGTCACATGACTGATCATGCACTGATCACGTGACTGATCATGCAGTGATCACGTGGCTATCATGAACTACTCACGTGGCTGATCATGCAATGATCATGTGCTACCATGTACAGGTCACGTGAATGATCATACACCCATCAGGTGACTGATCATGCACTGATCACGTGGCTATCATGCACTGATCACGAGACTGATCATGCACTGTTCACGTCTATATCATGCACTGATCACATGACTGCCCATGCACTGATCACGTGGATGATCATACACTAATCTTGTGACAGATCATGCACTGATCACGTGGCTGATCATGCACTGATACCGTGACTGAGCATGGACTGATCACATGACTATCATGTAGTGATCACGTGACTTAATGGCGCTGATCATGTGACTGATCATGCGCTGATCATGTTTGCTATCATACACTGATCATGTGCCTCTGGAGGCAATAAACAAAGAGCTGAGTAGGCGAATCAAACAGTCAGCAGGCAATAATCATGGAACTCAGGTGTGAGGAATCATGCTGCTCAGCTGGCAATAATCAAGCAGCTGAGCAGGCAGGAATTACGCAGCACAGCTGGCAATTGTCAAGCAGATGACAGGCAGGAATCGTGCAGCTCAGCTGGCAATTGTCAAGCAGATGAGCAGACAGTAATCACGCAGCTCAGCAGGCCCAGATCACGTGACTGAGCATGCACTGTTCACGTGGCTGATCATACACTGATCACGTGATGATCATGCACTGATCACTTGGATATCATGCACTGATCACGTGGCTGATCATACACTGTTCACGTGTCTGACCATGCACTGATCACGTGGCTGATCATACACTGCTCACGTAACTGATCATGCACTGATCACGTGGCTATCATGCACTGATCACGTGGCTGAACATGCACTGTTCACGTGGCTGATCACACACCTGTCACGTGACATATCATGCACTGATCACGTGGCACTCATGCACTGATCACGTGGCTGATCATACTCTGCTCACGTAACTCATGCACACATCACGTGGCTATCATGCACTGCTCACGTGGCTCGTCATGGAATGATCACGTAGCAACCATATACTGGTCACGTGACTGATCATGCAAAGATCACGTAAATGATCATGCACTGTTCACGTGACTGATCATGTGATCACGTGACTGATCATGCACTGATCACGTGGCTATCATGCTCTGCTCACGTGGCTGATCATGCAACGATCACGTAGCAACCATGTACTGGTCACGTGACTGATCATGCACTGATCACGTAATTGATCCTGCACTGATCACGTGGCTCATCATGCACTGATCACGTGGCTGATCACACATGTATCACGTGACTGATCATGCACTGATCACGTGGCTCTCATGCACTGATCACGTGGCTGTCATGCACTGATCACGTGGATATCATGCACTGATCACGTGGCTGATCACACACGTATCACATGACTGATCATGCACTGATCACGTGGCTATCATGCACTGATCACGTGGCTATCATGCACTGATCACGTGGCTGATCATGCAATGATCACGTAGCTACCATGTACTGGTCACGTGACTGATCATGCACTGATCACGTAATTGATCATGCACTGATCACGTGGCTGATCATGCACTGATCACGTGGCTGATCATACACTGATCACATAACTGATCATGCACTGATCACGTGACTGATCATGCACTGATCACGTGGCTATCATGCACTGATCACTTGGCTGACATACACTGATCACGTGACTGATCATGCACTGATCACGTGGCTGATCATGCACTGATCACGTGACTGATCATGCACTGATCACGTGTCTGATCATGCACTGATCACGTGGCTATCATGCACTGCTCACGTGGCTGATCATGCCATGATCACGCAGCTACCATGTACTGGTCACATGACTGATCATGCACTGATCACGTGACTGATCATGCAGTGATCACGTGGCTATCATGAACTACTCACGTGGCTGATCATGCAATGATCATGTAGCTACCATGTACAGGTCACGTGAATGATCATACACCCATCAGGTGACTGATCATGCACTGATCACGTGGCTATCATGCACTGATCACAGACTGATCATGCACTGATCACGTCTATATCATGCACTGATCACATGACTGCCCATGCACTGATCACGTGGATGATCATACACTGATCATGTGACAGATCATGCACTGATCACGTGGCTGATCATGCACTGATCAGTGACTGATCATGGACTGATCACATGACTATCATGCAGTGATCACGTGACTTAATGCACTGATCATGTGACTGATCATGCGCTGATCATGTTTGCTATCATACACTGATCATGTGCCTCTGGAGGCAATAAACAAAGAGCTGAGTAGGCACGAATCAAACAGTCAGCAGGCAATAATCATGGAACTCAGGTGTGAGGAATCATGCTGCTCAGCTGGCAATAATCAAGCAGCTGAGCAGGCAGGAATTATGCAGCACAGCTGGCAATTGTCAAGCAGATGACAGGCAGGAATCGTGCAGCTCAGCTGGCAATTGTCAAGCAGATGAGCAGACAGTAATCACGCAGCTCAGCAGGCCCAGATCACGTGACTGATCATGCACTGTTCACGTGGCTGATCATGCACTGATCACGTGATGATCATGCACTGATCACGTGGATATCATGCACTGATCACGTGGCTGATCATGCACTGATCACGTGTCTGACCATGCACTGATCACGTGGCTGATCATGCACTGATCACGTGACTGATCATGCACTGATCACGTGGCTATCATGCACTGATCACGTGGCTGATCATGCACTGATCACGTAGCTACATCATGTGTCACGTGAATGATCATACACTGATCACGTGACTGATCATGCACTGATCACGTGGCTATCATGCACTGATCACGTGACTGATCATGCACTGATCACGTCTATATCATGCACTGATCACATGACTGCCATGCACTGATCACGTGGATGATCATACACTATCATGTGACAGATCATGCACTGATCACGTGGCTGATCATGCACTGATACCGTGACTGAGCATGGACTGATCACATGACTATCATGTACTGATCACGTGACTTAATGGCGCTGATCATGTGACTGATCATGCGCTGATCATGTTTGCTATCATACACTGATCATGTGCCTCTGGAGGCAATAAACAAAGAGCTGAGTAGGCACGAATCAAACAGTCAGCAGGCAATAATCATGGAACTCAGGTGTGAGGAATCATGCTGCTCAGCTGGCAATAATCAAGCAGCTGATCAGGCAGGAATTATGCAGCACAGCTGGCAATTGTCAAGCAGATGACAGGCAGGAATCGTGCAGCTCAGCTGGCAATTGTCAAGCAGATGAGCAGACAGTAATCACGCAGCTCAGCAGGCCCAGATCACGTGACTGATCATGCACTGATCACGTGGCTGATCATGCACTGATCACGTGATGATCATGCACTGATCACTTGGATATCATGCACTGATCACGTGGCTGATCATACACTGATCACGTGTCTGATCATGCACTGATCACGTGGCTGATCATGCACTGATCACGTAACTGATCATGCACTGATCACGTGGCTATCATGCACTGATCACGTGGCTGATCATGCACTGATCACGTGGCTGATCATGCACTGATCACGTGGCTATCATGCACTGATCACGTGGCTGATGCACTGATCACGTGACTGATCATGCACTGATCACGTGACTGATCATGCACTGATCACGTGACTGATCATGCACTGATCACGTGGCTATCATGCACTGCTCACGTGGCTGATCATGCCATGATCACGGCTACCATGTACTGGTCACATGACTGATCATGCACTGATCACGTGACTGATCATGCACTGATCACGTGGCTATCATGCACTACTCACGTGGCTGATCATGCAATGATCATGTAGCTACCATGTAGGTCACGTGAATGATCATACACCCATCAGGTGACTGATCATGCACTGATCACGTGGCTATCATGCACTGATCACGAGACTGATCATGCACTGTTCACGTCTATATCATGCACTGATCACATGACTGCCCGTGCACTGATCACGTGGATGATCATACACTAATCTTGTGACAGATCATGCACTGATCACGTGGCTGATCATGCACTGATGTGACTGAGCATGGACTGATCACATGACTATCATGTAGTGATCACGTGACTTAATGGCGCTGATCATGTGACTGATCATGCGCTGATCATGTTTGCTATCATACACTGATCATGTGCCTCTGGAGGCAATAAACAAAGAGCTGAGTAGGCACGAATCAAACAGTCAGCAGGCAATAATCATGGAACTCAGGTGTGAGGAATCATGCTGCTCAGCTGGCAATAATCAAGCAGCTGAGCAGGCAGGAATTACGCAGCACAGCTGGCAATTGTCAAGCAGATGACAGGCAGGAATCGTGCAGCTCAGCTGGCAATTGTCAAGCAGATGAGCAGACAGTAATCACGCAGCTCAGCAGGCCCAGATCACGTGACTGAGCATGCACTGTTCACGTGGCTGATCATACACTGATCACGTGATGATCATGCACTGATCACTTGGATATCATGCACTGATCACGTGGCTGATCATACACTGTTCACGTGTCTGACCATGCACTGATCACGTGGCTGATCATACACTGCTCACGTAACTGATCATGCACTGATCACGTGGCTATCATGCACTGATCACGTGGCTGAACATGCACTGTTCACGTGGCTGATCACACACCTGTCACGTGACATATCATGCACTGATCACGTGGCACTCATGCACTGATCACGTGGCTGATCATACTCTGCTCACGTAACTCATGCACACATCACGTGGCTATCATGCACTGCTCACGTGGCTCGTCATGGAATGATCACGTAGCAACCATATACTGGTCACGTGACTGATCATGCAAGATCACGTAAATGATCATGCACTGTTCACGTGACTGATCATGTACTGATCACGTGACTGATCATGCACTGATCACGTGGCTATCATGCTCTGCTCACGTGGCTGATCATGCAACGATCACGTAGCAACCATGTACTGGTCACGTGACTGATCATGCACTGATCACGTAATTGATCCTGCACTGATCACGTGGCTCATCATGCACTGATCACGTGGCTGATCACACATGTATCACGTGACTGATCATGCACTGATCACGTGGCTCTCATGCACTGATCACGTGGCTATCATGCACTGATCACGTGGCTGATCACACACTATCACATGACTGATCATGCACTGATCACGTGGCTATCATGCACTGATCACGTGGCTATCATGCACTGATCACGTGGCTATCATGCAATGATCACGTAGCTACCATGTACTGGTCACGTGACTGATCATGCACTGATCACGTAATTGATCATGCACTGATCACGTGGCTGATCATGCACTGATCACGTGGCTGATCATGCACTGATCACATAACTGATCATGCACTGATCACGTGACTGATCATGCACTGATCACGTGGCTATCATGCACTGATCACTTGGCTGACATACACTGATCACGTGCCTGATCATGCACTGATCACGTGGCTGATCATGCACTGATCACGTGACTGATCATGCACTGATCACGTGTCTGATCATGCACTGATCACGTGACTGATCATGCACTGATCACGTGTCTGATCATGCACTGATCACGTGGCTATCATGCACTGCTCACGTGGCTGATCATGCCATGATCACGCAGCTACCATGTACTGGTCACATGACTGATCATGCACTGATCACGTGACTGATCATGCAGTGATCACGTGGCTATCATGAACTACTCACGTGGCTGATCATGCAATGATCATGTAGCTACCATGTACAGGTCACGTGAATGATCATACACCCATCAGGTGACTGATCATGCACTGATCACGTGGCTATCATGCACTGATCACGAGACTGATCATGCACTGTTCACGTCTATATCATGCACTGATCACATGACTGCCCGTGCACTGATCACGTGGATGATCATACACTAATCTTGTGACAGATCATGCACTGATCACGTGGCTGATCATGCACTGATACCGTGACTGAGCATGGACTGATCACATGACTATCATGTAGTGATCACGTGACTTAATGGCGCTGATCATGTGACTGATCATGCGCTGATCATGTTTGCTATCATACACTGATCATGTGCCTCTGGAGGCAATAAACAAAGAGCTGAGTAGGCACGAATCAAACAGTCAGCAGGCAATAATCATGGAACTCAGGTGTGAGGAATCATGCTGCTCAGCTGGCAATAATCAAGCAGCTGAGCAGGCAGGAATTACGCAGCACAGCTGGCAATTGTCAAGCAGATGACAGGCAGGAATCGTGCAGCTCAGCTGGCAATTGTCAAGCAGATGAGCAGACAGTAATCACGCAGCTCAGCAGGCCCAGATCACGTGACTGAGCATGCACTGTTCACGTGGCTGATCATACACTGATCACGTGATGATCATGCACTGATCACTTGGATATCATGCACTGATCACGTGGCTGATCATACACTGTTCACGTGTCTGACCATGCACTGATCACGTGGCTGATCATACACTGCTCACGTAACTGATCATGCACTGATCACGTGGCTATCATGCACTGATCACGTGGCTGAACATGCACTGTTCACGTGGCTGATCACACACCTGTCACGTGACATATCATGCACTGATCACGTGGCACTCATGCACTGATCACGTGGCTGATCATACTCTGCTCACGTAACTCATGCACACATCACGTGGCTATCATGCACTGCTCACGTGGCTCGTCATGGAATGATCACGTAGCAACCATATACTGGTATACGTGACTGATCATGCAAAGATCACGTAAATGATCATGCACTGTTCACGTGACTGATCATGTACTGATCACGTGACTGATCATGCACTGATCACGTGGCTATCATGCTCTGCTCACGTGGCTGATCATGCAATGATCACGTAGCAACCATGTACTGGTCACGTGACTGATCATGCACTGATCACGTAATTGATCCTGCACTGATCACGTGGCTCATCATGCACTGATCACGTGGCTGATCACACATGTATCACGTGACTGATCATGCACTGATCACGTGGCTCTCATGCACTGATCACGTGGCTGTCATGCACTGATCACGTGGATATCATGCACTGATCACGTGGCTGATCACACACGTATCACGTGACTGATCATGCACTGATCACGTGGCTATCATGCACTGATCACGTGGCTATCATGCACTGATCACGTGGCTGATCATGCACTGATCACGTGCTACCATGTACTGATCACGTGACTGATCATGCACTGATCACGTAATTGATCATGCACTGATCACGTGGCTGATCATGCACTGATCACGTGGCTGATCATGCACTGATCACATAACTGATCATGCACTGATCACGTGACTGATCATGCACTGATCACGTGGCTATCATGCACTGATCACGGCTGACATACACTGATCACGTGCCTGATCATGCACTGATCACGTGGCTGATCATGCACTGATCATGTGGCTATCATGCACTGATCATGTGCCTCTGAGGCAATGAACAAAGAGCTGAGTAAGCACTGATCAAACAGTCAGCAGGCAATAATCATGGAACACAGTGTGAGGATCATGCTGCTCACTGGCAATAATCAAGCACTGATCAGGCAGGAATCATGCAGCTCAGCTGGCAATTGTCAAGCAGATGAGCAGACAGTAATCACGCAGCTCATGGGCACTGATCACGTGACTGATCATGCACTGATCACGTGGCTGATCATGCACTGATCACGTGATGATCATGCACTGATCACGTGGATATCATGCACTGATCACGTGGCTGATCATGCACTGATCACGTGACTGATCATGCACTGATCTCGTGTCTGATCATGCACTGATCACGTGGCTATCATGCACTGCTCACGTGGCTGATCATGCCATGATCACGCAGCTACCATGTACTGGTCACATGACTGATCATGCACTGATCACGTGACTGATCATGCAGTGATCACGTGGCTATCATGAACTACTCACGTGGCTGATCATGCAATGATCATGTAGCTACCATGTACAGGTCACGTGAATGATCATACACCCATCAGGTGACTGATCATGCACTGATCACGTGGCTATCATGCACTGATCACGAGACTGATCATGCACTGTTCACGTCTATATCATGCACTGATCACATGACTGCCCATGCACTGATCACGTGGATGATCATACACTAATCTTGTGACAGATCATGCACTGATCACGTGGCTGATCATGCACTGATACCGTGACTGAGCATGGACTGATCACATGACTATCATGTAGTGATCACGTGACTTAATGGCGCTGATCATGTGACTGATCATGCGCTGATCATGTTTGCTATCATACACTGATCATGTGCCTCTGGAGGCAATAAACAAAGAGCTGAGTAGGCACGAATCAAACAGTCAGCAGGCAATAATCATGGAACTCAGGTGTGAGGAATCATGCTGCTCAGCTGGCAATAATCAAGCAGCTGAGCAGGCAGGAATTATGCAGCACAGCTGGCAATTGTCAAGCAGATGACAGGCAGGAATCGTGCAGCTCAGCTGGCAATTGTCAAGCAGATGAGCAGACAGTAATCACGCAGCTCAGCAGGCCCAGATCACGTGACTGAGCATGCACTGTTCACGTGGCTGATCATACACTGATCACGTGATGATCATGCACTGATCACTTGGATATCATGCACTGATCACGTGGCTGATCATACACTGTTCACGTGTCTGACCATGCACTGATCACGTGGCTGATCATACACTGCTCACGTAACTGATCATGCACTGATCACGTGGCTATCATGCACTGATCACGTGGCTGAACATGCACTGTTCACGTGGCTGATCACACACCTGTCACGTGACATATCATGCACTGATCACGTGGCACTCATGCACTGATCACGTGGCTGATCATACTCTGCTCACGTAACTCATGCACACATCACGTGGCTATCATGCACTGCTCACGTGGCTCGTCATGGAATGATCACGTAGCAACCATATACTGGTAACGTGACTGATCATGCAAAGATCACGTAAATGATCATGCACTGTTCACGTGACTGATCATGTACTGATCACGTGACTGATCATGCACTGACCACGTGGCTATCATGCTCTGCTCACGTGGCTGATCATGCAACGATCACGTAGCAACCATGTACTGGTCACGTGACTGATCATGCACTGATCACGTAATTGATCCTGCACTGATCACGTGGCTCATCATGCACTGATCACGTGGCTGATCACACATGTATCACGTGACTGATCATGCACTGATCCCGTGGCTCTCATGCACTGATCACGTGGCTGTCATGCACTGATCACGTGGATATCATGCACTGATCATGTGGCTGATCACACACGTATCACATGACTGATCATGCACTGATCACGTGGCTATCATGCACTGATCACGTGGCTATCATGCACTGATCACGTGGCTGATCAGGCAATGATCACGTAGCTACCATGTACTGGTCACGTGACTGATCATGCACTGATCACGTAATTGATCATGCACTGATCATGTGGCTGATCATGCACTGATCACGTGGCTGATCATACACTGATCACATAACTGATCATGCACTGATCACGTGACTGATCATGCACTGATCACGTGGCTATCATGCACTGATCACTTGGCTGACATACACTGATCACGTGCCTGGTCATGCACTGATCACGTGGCTGATCATGCACTGATCACGTGACTGATCATGCACTGATCTCGTGTCTGATCATGCACTGATCACGTGGCTATCATGCACTGCTCACGTGGCTGATCATGCATGATCACGCAGCTACCATGTACTGGTCACATGACTGATCATGCACTGATCACGTGACTGATCATGCAGTGATCACGTGGCTATCATGAACTACTCACGTGGCTGATCATGCAATGATCATGTAGCTACCATGTACAGGTCACGTGAATGATCATACACCCATCAGGTGACTGATCATGCACTGATCACGTGGCTATCATGCACTGATCACGAGACTGATCATGCACTGTTCACGTCTATATCATGCACTGATCACATGACTGCCCGTGCACTGATCACGTGGATGATCATACACTAATCTTGTGACAGATCATGCACTGATCACGTGGCTGATCATGCACTGATACCGTGACTGAGCATGGACTGATCACATGACTATCATGTAGTGATCACGTGACTTAATGGCGCTGATCATGTGACTGATCATGCGCTGATCATGTTTGCTATCATACACTGATCATGTGCCTCTGGAGGCAATAAACAAAGAGCTGAGTAGGCACGAATCAAACAGTCAGCAGGCAATAATCATGGAACTCAGGTGTGAGGAATCATGCTGCTCAGCTGGCAATAATCAAGCAGCTGAGCAGGCAGGAATTACGCAGCACAGCTGGCAATTGTCAAGCAGATGACAGGCAGGAATCGTGCAGCTCAGCTGGCAATTGTCAAGCAGATGAGCAGACAGTAATCACGCAGCTCAGCAGGCCCAGATCACGTGACTGAGCATGCACTGTTCACGTGGCTGATCATACACTGATCACGTGATGATCATGCACTGATGGATATCATGCACTGATCACGTGGCTGATCATACACTGTTCACGTGTCTGACCATGCACTGATCACGTGGCTGATCATGCACTGCTCACGTAACTGATCATGCACTGATCACGTGGCTATCATGCACTGATCACGTGGCTGATCATGCACTGATCACGTGACTGATCATGCACTGATCACGTGGCTATCATGCACTGATCACGTGGCTGATCATGCACTGATCACGTGGCTGATCATGCACTGATCACGTGGCTGATCATGCACTGATCACGTGACTGATCATGCACTGATCACGTGGCTATCATGCACTGATCACGTGGCTGATCATGCACTGATCACGTGGCTGATCATGCACTGTCACGTGACATATCATGCACTGATCACGTGGCACTCATGCACTGATCACGTGGCTGATCATACACTGATCACGTAACTCATGCACATCACGTGGCTATCATGCACTGCTCACGTGGCTGTCATGGACTGATCACGTAGCAACCATATACTGGTCACGTGACTGATCATGCAAGATCACGTAAATGATCATGCACTGATCACGTGACTGATCATGCACTGATCACGTGACTGATCATGCACTGATCACGTGGCTATCATGCACTGATCACGTGGCTGATCATGCACGATCACGTAGCTACCATGTACTGGTCACGTGACTGATCATGCACTGATCACGTAATTGATCATGCACTGATCACGTGGCTGATCATGCACTGATCACGTGGCTGATCACACATGTATCACGTGACTGATCATGCACTGATCACGTGGCTCTCATGCACTGATCACGTGGCTATCATGCACTGATCACGTGGCTGATCACACACTATCACATGACTGATCATGCACTGATCACGTGGCTATCATGCACTGATCACGTGGCTATCATGCACTGATCACGTGGCTGATCATGCAATGATCACGTAGCTACCATGTACTGATCACGTGACTGATCATGCACTGATCACGTGAATTGATCATGCACTGATCACGTGGCTGATCATGCACTGATCACGTGGCTGATCATACTGATCACGTGACTGATCATGCACTGATCACGTGACTGATCATGCACTGATCACGTGGCTATCATGCACTGATCACGTGGCTGATCATACACTGATCACGTGACTGATCATGCACTGATCACGTGGCTGATCATGCACTGATCACGTGACTGATCATGCACTGATCACGTGGCTGATCATGCACTGATCACGTGACTGATCATGCACTGATCACGTGTCTGATCATGCACTGATCACGTGGCTATCATGCACTGCTCACGTGGCTGATCATGCCATGATCACGCAGCTACCATGTACTGGTCACATGACTGATCATGCACTGATCACGTGACTGATCATGCAGTGATCACGTGGCTATCATGCACTACTCACGTGGCTGATCATGCAATGATCATGTAGCTACCATGTACAGGTCACGTGAATGATCATACACCCATCAGGTGACTGATCATGCACTGATCACGTGGCTATCATGCACTGATCACGAGACTGATCATGCACTGATCACGTCTATATCATGCACTGATCACATGACTGCCCGTGCACTGATCACGTGGATGATCATACACTAATCTTGTGACAGATCATGCACTGATCACGTGGCTGATCATGCACTGATACCGTGACTGAGCATGGACTGATCACATGACTATCATGTAGTGATCACGTGACTTAATGGCGCTGATCATGTGACTGATCATGCGCTGATCATGTTTGCTATCATACACTGATCATGTGCCTCTGGAGGCAATAAACAAAGAGCTGAGTAGGCACGAATCAAACAGTCAGCAGGCAATAATCATGGAACTCAGGTGTGAGGAATCATGCTGCTCAGCTGGCAATAATCAAGCAGCTGAGCAGGCAGGAATTACACAGCACAGCTGGCAATTGTCAAGCAGATGACAGGCAGGAATCGTGCAGCTCAGCTGGCAATTGTCAAGCAGATGAGCAGACAGTAATCACGCAGCTCAGCAGGCCCAGATCACGTGACTGAGCATGCACTGTTCACGTGGCTGATCATACACTGATCACGTGATGATCATGCACTGATCACTTGGATATCATGCACTGATCACGTGGCTGATCATACACTGTTCACGTGTCTGACCATGCACTGATCACGTGGCTGATCATACACTGCTCACGTAACTGATCATGCACTGATCACGTGGCTATCATGCACTGATCACGTGGCTGAACATGCACTGTTCACGTGGCTGATCACACACCTGTCACGTGACATATCATGCACTGATCACGTGGCACTCATGCACTGATCACGTGGCTGATCATACTCTGCTCACGTAACTCATGCACACATCACGTGGCTATCATGCACTGCTCACGTGGCTCGTCATGGAATGATCACGTAGCTACCATATACTGGTCACGTGACTGATCATGCAAAGATCACGTAAATGATCATGCACTGTTCACGTGACTGATCATGCACTGATCACGTGACTGATCATGCACTGATCACGTGGCTGATCATGCACTGATCACGTGGCTGATCATGCACTGATCACGTGGCTGATCATGCACTGATCACGTGACTGATCATGCACTGATCACGTGGCTGATCATGCACTGATCACGTGGCTGATCATGCACTGATCACGTGGCTGATCATGCACTGATCACGTGACTGATCATGCACTGATCACGTGGCTGATCATGCACTGATCACGTGGCTATCATGCACTGATCACGTGGCTGATCATGCCATGATCACGCAGCTACCATGTACTGGTCACATGACTGATCATGCACTGATCACGTGACTGATCATGCACTGATCACGTGGCTATCATGCACTATCACGTGGCTGATCATGCAATGATCATGTAGCTACCATGTACAGGTCACGTGAATGATCATACACCCATCAGGTGACTGATCATGCACTGATCACGTGGCTATCATGCACTGATCACGTGACTGATCATGCACTGATCACGTCTATATCATGCACTGATCACATGACTGCCCATGCACTGATCACGTGGATGATCATACACTAATCTTGTGACAGATCATGCACTGATCACGTGGCTGATCATGCACTGATACCGTGACTGAGCATGGACTGATCACATGACTATCATGTAGTGATCACGTGACTTAATGGCGCTGATCATGTGACTGATCATGCGCTGATCATGTTTGCTATCATACACTGATCATGTGCCTCTGGAGGCAATAAACAAAGAGCTGAGTAGGCACGAATCAAACAGTCAGCAGGCAATAATCATGGAACTCAGGTGTGAGGAATCATGCTGCTCAGCTGGCAATAATCAAGCAGCTGAGCAGGCAGGAATTATGGCACAGCTGGCAATTGTCAAGCAGATGACAGGCAGGAATCGTGCAGCTCAGCTGGCAATTGTCAAGCAGATGAGCAGACAGTAATCACGCAGCTCAGCAGGCCCAGATCACGTGACTGAGCATGCACTGTTCACGTGGCTGATCACACTGATCACGTGATGATCATGCACTGATCACTTGGATATCATGCACTGATCACGTGGCTGATCATACACTGTTCACGTGTCTGACCATGCACTGATCACGTGGCTGATCACACTGCTCACGTAACTGATCATGCACTGATCACGTGGCTATCATGCACTGATCACGTGGCTGATCATGCACTGTTCACGTGGCTGATCACACACCTGTCACGTGACTATCATGCACTGATCACGTGGCACTCATGCACTGATCACGTGGCTGATCATGCACTGATCACGTAACTCATGCACGATCACGTGGCTATCATGCACTGATCACGTGGCTGTCATGCAATGATCACGTAGCTACCATATACTGGTCACGTGACTGATCATGCACTGATCACGTAAATGATCATGCACTGCACGTGACTGATCATGCACTGATCACGTGACTGATCATGCACTGATCACGTGGCTATCATGCACTGATCACGTGGCTGATCATGCACTGATCACGTAGCAACCATGTACTGGTCACGTGACTGATCATGCACTGATCACGTAATTGATCATGCACTGATCACGTGGCTATCATGCACTGATCACGTGGCTGATCATGCAATGATCACGTAGCTATCATGTACTGATCACGTGACTGATCATGCACTGATCACGTGGCATCATGCACTGATCACGTGGCTGATCATGCACTGATCACGTGGCTGATCATGCACTGATCACGTGACTGATCATGCACTGATCACGTGACTGATCATGCACTGATCACGTGGCTATCATGCACTGATCACGTGGCTGACATGCACTGATCACGTGCCTGATCATGCACTGATCACGTGGCTGATCATGCACTGATCACGTGACTGATCATGCACTGATCACGTGGCTATCATGCACTGATCACGTGGCTGATCATGCCATGATCACGCAGCTACCATGTACTGGTCACATGACTGATCATGCACTGATCACGTGACTGATCATGCAGTGATCACGTGGCTATCATGAACTACTCACGTGGCTGATCATGCAATGATCATGTAGCTACCATGTACAGGTCACGTGAATGATCATACACCCATCAGGTGACTGATCATGCACTGATCACGTGGCTATCATGCACTGATCACGAGACTGATCATGCACTGATCACGTCTATATCATGCACTGATCACATGACTGCCATGCACTGATCACGTGGATGATCATACACTAATCTTGTGACAGATCATGCACTGATCACGTGGCTGATCATGCACTGATACCGTGACTGAGCATGGACTGATCACATGACTATCATGTAGTGATCACGTGACTTAATGGCGCTGATCATGTGACTGATCATGCGCTGATCATGTTTGCTATCATACACTGATCATGTGCCTCTGGAGGCAATAAACAAAGAGCTGAGTAGGCACGAATCAAACAGTCAGCAGGCAATAATCATGGAACTCAGGTGTGAGGAATCATGCTGCTCAGCTGGCAATAATCAAGCAGCTGAGCAGGCAGGAATTACGCAGCACAGCTGGCAATTGTCAAGCAGATGACAGGCAGGAATCGTGCAGCTCAGCTGGCAATTGTCAAGCAGATGAGCAGACAGTAATCACGCAGCTCAGCAGGCCCAGATCACGTGACTGAGCATGCACTGTTCACGTGGCTGATCATACACTGATCACGTGATGATCATGCACTGATCACTTGGATATCATGCACTGATCACGTGGCTGATCATACACTGTTCACGTGTCTGACCATGCACTGATCACGTGGCTGATCATACACTGCTCACGTAACTGATCATGCACTGATCACGTGGCTATCATGCACTGATCACGTGGCTGAACATGCACTGTTCACGTGGCTGATCACACACCTGTCACGTGACATATCATGCACTGATCACGTGGCACTCATGCACTGATCACGTGGCTGATCATACTCTGCTCACGTAACTCATGCACACATCACGTGGCTATCATGCACTGCTCACGTGGCTCGTCATGGAATGATCACGTAGCAACCATATACTGGTCACGTGACTGATCATGCAAAGATCACGTAAATGATCATGCACTGTTCACGTGACTGATCATGTACTGATCACGTGACTGATCATGCACTGACCACGTGGCTATCATGCTCTGCTCACGTGGCTGATCATGCAACGATCACGTAGCAACCATGTACTGGTCACGTGACTGATCATGCACTGATCACGTAATTGATCCTGCACTGATCACGTGGCTCATCATGCACTGATCACGTGGCTGATCACATGTATCACGTGACTGATCATGCACTGATCACGTGGCTCTCATGCACTGATCACGTGGCTGTCATGCACTGATCACGTGGATATCATGCACTGATCACGTGGCTGATCACACACGTATCACATGACTGATCATGCACTGATCACGTGGCTATCATGCACTGATCACGTGGCTATCATGCACTGATCACGTGGCTGATCAGGCAATGATCACGTGCTACCATGTACTGGTCACGTGACTGATCATGCACTGATCACGTAATTGATCATGCACTGATCATGTGGCTGATCATGCACTGATCACGTGGCTGATCATACACTGATCACGTAACTGATCATGCACTGATCACGTGACTGATCATGCACTGATCACGTGGCTATCATGCACTGATCACTTGGCTGACATACACTGATCACGTGCCTGATCATGCACTGATCACGTGGCTGATCATGCACTGATCACGTGACTGATCATGCACTGATCACGTGTCTGATCATGCACTGATCACGTGACTGATCATGCACTGATCTCGTGTCTGATCATGCACTGATCACGTGGCTATCATGCACTGCTCACGTGGCTGATCATGCCATGATCACGCAGCTACCATGTACTGGTCACATGACTGATCATGCACTGATCACGTGACTGATCATGCAGTGATCACGTGGCTATCATGAACTACTCACGTGGCTGATCATGCAATGATCATGTAGCTACCATGTACAGGTCACGTGAATGATCATACACCCATCAGGTGACTGATCATGCACTGATCACGTGGCTATCATGCACTGATCACGAGACTGATCATGCACTGTTCACGTCTATATCATGCACTGATCACATGACTGCCCGTGCACTGATCACGTGGATGATCATACACTAATCTTGTGACAGATCATGCACTGATCACGTGGCTGATCATGCACTGATACCGTGACTGAGCATGGACTGATCACATGACTATCATGTAGTGATCACGTGACTTAATGGCGCTGATCATGTGACTGATCATGCGCTGATCATGTTTGCTATCATACACTGATCATGTGCCTCTGGAGGCAATAAACAAAGAGCTGAGTAGGCACGAATCAAACAGTCAGCAGGCAATAATCATGGAACTCAGGTGTGAGGAATCATGCTGCTCAGCTGGCAATAATCAAGCAGCTGAGCAGGCAGGAATTACGCAGCACAGCTGGCAATTGTCAAGCAGATGACAGGCAGGAATCGTGCAGCTCAGCTGGCAATTGTCAAGCAGATGAGCAGACAGTAATCACGCAGCTCAGCAGGCCCAGATCACGTGACTGAGCATGCACTGTTCACGTGGCTGATCATACACTGATCACGTGATGATCATGCACTGATCACTTGGATATCATGCACTGATCACGTGGCTGATCATACACTGTTCACGTGTCTGACCATGCACTGATCACGTGGCTGATCATACACTGCTCACGTAACTGATCATGCACTGATCACGTGGCTATCATGCACTGATCACGTGGCTGAACATGCACTGTTCACGTGGCTGATCACACACCTGTCACGTGACATATCATGCACTGATCACGTGGCACTCATGCACTGATCACGTGGCTGATCATACTCTGCTCACGTAACTCATGCACACATCACGTGGCTATCATGCACTGCTCACGTGGCTCGTCATGGAATGATCACGTAGCAACCATATACTGGTAACGTGACTGATCATGCAAAGATCACGTAAATGATCATGCACTGTTCACGTGACTGATCATGTACTGATCACGTGACTGATCATGCACTGACCACGTGGCTATCATGCTCTGCTCACGTGGCTGATCATGCAACGATCACGTAGCAACCATGTACTGGTCACGTGACTGATCATGCACTGATCACGTAATTGATCCTGCACTGATCACGTGGCTCATCATGCACTGATCACGTGGCTGATCACACATGTATCACGTGACTGATCATGCACTGATCACGTGGCTCTCATGCACTGATCACGTGGCTGTCATGCACTGATCACGTGGATATCATGCACTGATCATGTGGCTGATCACACACGTATCACATGACTGATCATGCACTGATCACGTGGCTATCATGCACTGATCACGTGGCTATCATGCACTGATCACGTGGCTGATCAGGCAATGATCACGTAGCTACCATGTACTGGTCACGTGACTGATCATGCACTGATCACGTAATTGATCATGCACTGATCATGTGGCTGATCATGCACTGATCACGTGGCTGATCATGCACTGATCACAACTGATCATGCACTGATCACGTGACTGATCATGCACTGATCACGTGGCTATCATGCACTGATCACGTGGCTGACATACACTGATCACGTGCCTGGTCATGCACTGATCACGTGGCTGATCATGCACTGATCACGTGACTGATCATGCACTGATCACGTGGCTGATCATGCACTGATCACGTGACTGATCATGCACTGATCACGTGACTGATCATGCACTGATCACGTGGCTATCATGCACTGCTCACGTGGCTGATCATGCATGATCACGCAGCTACCATGTACTGGTCACATGACTGATCATGCACTGATCACGTGACTGATCATGCAGTGATCACGTGGCTATCATGAACTACTCACGTGGCTGATCATGCAATGATCATGTAGCTACCATGTACAGGTCACGTGAATGATCATACACCCATCAGGTGACTGATCATGCACTGATCACGTGGCTATCATGCACTGATCACGAGACTGATCATGCACTGTTCACGTCTATATCATGCACTGATCACATGACTGCCATGCACTGATCACGTGGATGATCATACACTAATCTTGTGACAGATCATGCACTGATCACGTGGCTGATCATGCACTGATACCGTGACTGAGCATGGACTGATCACATGACTATCATGTAGTGATCACGTGACTTAATGGCGCTGATCATGTGACTGATCATGCGCTGATCATGTTTGCTATCATACACTGATCATGTGCCTCTGGAGGCAATAAACAAAGAGCTGAGTAGGCACGAATCAAACAGTCAGCAGGCAATAATCATGGAACTCAGGTGTGAGGAATCATGCTGCTCAGCTGGCAATAATCAAGCAGCTGAGCAGGCAGGAATTACGCAGCACAGCTGGCAATTGTCAAGCAGATGACAGGCAGGAATCGTGCAGCTCAGCTGGCAATTGTCAAGCAGATGAGCAGACAGTAATCACGCAGCTCAGCAGGCCCAGATCACGTGACTGAGCATGCACTGTTCACGTGGCTGATCATACACTGATCACGTGATGATCATGCACTGATCACTGGATATCATGCACTGATCACGTGGCTGATCATACACTGTTCACGTGTCTGACCATGCACTGATCACGTGGCTGATCATACACTGCTCACGTAACTGATCATGCACTGATCACGTGGCTATCATGCACTGATCACGTGGCTGAACATGCACTGTTCACGTGGCTGATCACACACCTGTCACGTGACATATCATGCACTGATCACGTGGCACTCATGCACTGATCACGTGGCTGATCATACTCTGCTCACGTAACTCATGCACATCACGTGGCTATCATGCACTGCTCACGTGGCTCGTCATGGAATGATCACGTAGCAACCATATACTGGTCACGTGACTGATCATGCACAGATCACGTAAATGATCATGCACTGTTCACGTGACTGATCATGTACTGATCACGTGACTGATCATGCACTGATCACGTGGCTATCATGCTCTGCTCACGTGGCTGATCATGCAACGATCACGTAGCAACCATGTACTGGTCACGTGACTGATCATGCACTGATCACGTAATTGATCCTGCACTGATCACGTGGCTCATCATGCACTGATCACGTGGCTGATCACACATGTATCACGTGACTGATCATGCACTGATCACGTGGCTCTCATGCACTGATCACGTGGCTGTCATGCACTGATCACGTGGATATCATGCACTGATCACGTGGCTGATCACACACGTATCACATGACTGATCATGCACTGATCACGTGGCTATCATGCACTGATCACGTGGCTATCATGCACTGATCACGTGGCTGATCATGCAATGATCACGTAGCTACCATGTACTGGTCACGTGACTGATCATGCACTGATCACGTAATTGATCATGCACTGATCACGTGGCTGATCATGCACTGATCACGTGGCTGATCATGCACTGATCACGTGACTGATCATGCACTGATCACGTGACTGATCATGCACTGATCACGTGGCTATCATGCACTGATCACGTGGCTGATCATGCACTGATCACGTGACTGATCATGCACTGATCACGTGGCTGATCATGCACTGATCACGTGGCTGATCATGCACTGATCACGTGGCTGATCATGCACTGATCACGTGACTGATCATGCACTGATCACGTGACTGATCATGCACTGATCACGTGGCTATCATGCACTGATCACGTGGCTGATCATGCATGATCACGCAGCTACCATGCACTGGTCACATGACTGATCATGCACTGATCACGTGACTGATCATGCACTGATCACGTGGCTATCATGCACTACTCACGTGGCTGATCATGCAATGATCATGTAGCTACCATGTACAGGTCACGTGACTGATCATGCACCCATCAGGTGACTGATCATGCACTGATCACGTGGCTATCATGCACTGATCACGTGACTGATCATGCACTGATCACGTCTATATCATGCACTGATCACATGACTGCCATGCACTGATCACGTGGATGATCATACACTGATCATGTGACTGATCATGCACTGATCACGTGGCTGATCATGCACTGATACCGTGACTGAGCATGGACTGATCACATGACTATCATGTAGTGATCACGTGACTTAATGGCACTGATCATGTGACTGATCATGCACTGATCATGTTTGCTATCATACACTGATCATGTGCCTCTGGAGGCAATAAACAAAGAGCTGAGTAGGCACGAATCAAACAGTCAGCAGGCAATAATCATGGAACTCAGGTGTGAGAATCATGCTGCTCAGCTGGCAATAATCAAGCAGCTGAGCAGGCAGGAATGCAGCACAGCTGGCAATTGTCAAGCAGATGACAGGCAGGAATCGTGCAGCTCAGCTGGCAATTGTCAAGCAGATGAGCAGACAGTAATCACGTGCTCAGCAGGCCCTGATCACGTGACTGAGCATGCACTGATCACGTGGCTGATCATACACTGATCACGTGATGATCATGCACTGATCACGTGGCTATCATGCACTGATCACGTGGCTGATCATGCACTGATCACGTGTCTGATCATGCACTGATCACGTGGCTGATCATGCACTGATCACGTGGCTGATCATGCACTGATCACGTGGCTGATCATGCATGATCACGTGGCTACCATGTACTGGTCACATGACTGATCATGCACTGATCACGTGACTGATCATGCACTGATCACGTGGCTATCATGCACTACTCACGTGGCTGATCATGCAATGATCATGTAGCTACCATGTACAGGTCACGTGAATGATCATACACCCATCAGGTGACTGATCATGCACTGATCACGTGGCTATCATGCACTGATCACGAGACTGATCATGCACTGATCACGTCTATATCATGCACTGATCACATGACTGCCCATGCACTGATCACGTGGATGATCATACACTAATCTTGTGACAGATCATGCACTGATCACGTGGCTGATCATGCACTGATACCGTGACTGAGCATGGACTGATCACATGACTATCATGTAGTGATCACGTGACTTAATGGCGCTGATCATGTGACTGATCATGCGCTGATCATGTTTGCTATCATACACTGATCATGTGCCTCTGGAGGCAATAAACAAAGAGCTGAGTAGGCACGAATCAAACAGTCAGCAGGCAATAATCATGGAACTCAGGTGTGAGGAATCATGCTGCTCAGCTGGCAATAATCAAGCAGCTGAGCAGGCAGGAATTACGCAGCACAGCTGGCAATTGTCAAGCAGATGAGCAGAATCGTGCAGCTCAATTGCAGCTCAGACAGTAATGATCACGTGACTGAGCATGCACTGTTCACGTGGCTGATCATACACTGATCACGTGATGATCATGCACTGATCACTTGGATATCATGCACTGATCACGTGGCTGATCATACACTGTTCACGTGTCTGACCATGCACTGATCACGTGGCTGATCATACACTGCTCACGTAACTGATCATGCACTGATCACGTGGCTATCATGCACTGATCACGTGGCTGAACATGCACTGTTCACGTGGCTGATCACACACCTGTCACGTGACATATCATGCACTGATCACGTGGCACTCATGCACTGATCACGTGGCTGATCATACTCTGCTCACGTAACTCATGCACACATCACGTGGCTATCATGCACTGCTCACGTGGCTCGTCATGGAATGATCACGTAGCAACCATATACTGGTCACGTGACTGATCATGCAAAGATCACGTAAATGATCATGCACTGTTCACGTGACTGATCATGTACTGATCACGTGACTGATCATGCACTGATCACGTGGCTATCATGCTCTGCTCACGTGGCTGATCATGCAACGATCACGTAGCAACCATGTACTGGTCACGTGACTGATCATGCACTGATCACGTAATTGATCCTGCACTGATCACGTGGCTCATCATGCACTGATCACGTGGCTGATCACACATGTATCACGTGACTGATCATGCACTGATCACGTGGCTCTCATGCACTGATCACGTGGCTGTCATGCACTGATCACGTGGATATCATGCACTGATCACGTGGCTGATCACACACGTATCACATGACTGATCATGCACTGATCACGTGGCTATCATGCACTGATCACGTGGCTATCATGCACTGATCACGTGGCTGATCATGCAATGATCACGTAGCTACCATGTACTGATCACGTGACTGATCATGCACTGATCACGTAATTGATCATGCACTGATCATGTGGCTGATCATGCACTGATCACGTGGCTGATCATACACTGATCACATAACTGATCATGCACTGATCACGTGACTGATCATGCACTGATCACGTGGCTATCATGCACTGATCACGTGGCTGATCATGCACTGATCACGTGGCTGATCATGCACTGATCACGTGACTGATCATGCACTGATCACGTGTCTGATCATGCACTGATCACGTGGCTATCATGCACTGCTCACGTGGCTGATCATGCCATGATCACGCAGCTACCATGTACTGGTCACATGACTGATCATGCACTGATCACGTGACTGATCATGCAGTGATCACGTGGCTATCATGCACTACTCACGTGGCTGATCATGCAATGATCATGTAGCTACCATGTACAGGTCACGTGAATGATCATACACCCATCAGGTGACTGATCATGCACTGATCACGTGGCTATCATGCACTGATCACGAGACTGATCATGCACTGATCACGTCTATATCATGCACTGATCACATGACTGCCCGTGCACTGATCACGTGGATGATCATACACTAATCTTGTGACAGATCATGCACTGATCACGTGGCTGATCATGCACTGATACCGTGACTGAGCATGGACTGATCACATGACTATCATGTAGTGATCACGTGACTTAATGGCGCTGATCATGTGACTGATCATGCGCTGATCATGTTTGCTATCATACACTGATCATGTGCCTCTGGAGGCAATAAACAAAGAGCTGAGTAGGCACGAATCAAACAGTCAGCAGGCAATAATCATGGAACTCAGGTGTGAGGAATCATGCTGCTCAGCTGGCAATAATCAAGCAGCTGAGCAGGCAGGAATTACGCAGCACAGCTGGCAATTGTCAAGCAGATGACAGGCAGGAATCGTGCAGCTCAGCTGGCAATTGTCAAGCAGATGAGCAGACAGTAATCACGCAGCTCAGCAGGCCCAGATCACGTGACTGAGCATGCACTGTTCACGTGGCTGATCATACACTGATCACGTGATGATCATGCACTGATCACTTGGATATCATGCACTGATCACGTGGCTGATCATACACTGTTCACGTGTCTGACCATGCACTGATCACGTGGCTGATCATACACTGCTCACGTAACTGATCATGCACTGATCACGTGGCTATCATGCACTGATCACGTGGCTGAACATGCACTGTTCACGTGGCTGATCACACACCTGTCACGTGACATATCATGCACTGATCACGTGGCACTCATGCACTGATCACGTGGCTGATCATACTCTGCTCACGTAACTCATGCACACATCACGTGGCTATCATGCACTGCTCACGTGGCTCGTCATGGAATGATCACGTAGCAACCATATACTGGTCACGTGACTGATCATGCAAAGATCACGTAAATGATCATGCACTGTTCACGTGACTGATCATGTACTGATCACGTGACTGATCATGCACTGATCACGTGGCTATCATGCTCTGCTCACGTGGCTGATCATGCAACGATCACGTAGCAACCATGTACTGGTCACGTGACTGATCATGCACTGATCACGTAATTGATCCTGCACTGATCACGTGGCTCATCATGCACTGATCACGTGGCTGATCACACATGTATCACGTGACTGATCATGCACTGATCACGTGGCTCTCATGCACTGATCACGTGGCTGTCATGCACTGATCACGTGGATATCATGCACTGATCACGTGGCTGATCACACACGTATCACATGACTGATCATGCACTGATCACGTGGCTATCATGCACTGATCACGTGGCTATCATGCACTGATCACGTGGCTGATCATGCAATGATCACGTAGCTACCATGTACTGATCACGTGACTGATCATGCACTGATCACGTAATTGATCATGCACTGATCACGTGGCTGATCATGCACTGATCACGTGGCTGATCATGCACTGATCACGTAACTGATCATGCACTGATCACGTGACTGATCATGCACTGATCACGTGGCTATCATGCACTGATCACGTGGCTGACATACACTGATCACGTGCCTGATCATGCACTGATCACGTGGCTGATCATGCACTGATCACGTGACTGATCATGCACTGATCACGTGTCTGATCATGCACTGATCACGTGGCTATCATGCACTGCTCACGTGGCTGATCATGCCATGATCACGCAGCTACCATGTACTGGTCACATGACTGATCATGCACTGATCACGTGACTGATCATGCAGTGATCACGTGGCTATCATGCACTACTCACGTGGCTGATCATGCAATGATCATGTAGCTACCATGTACAGGTCACGTGAATGATCATACACCCATCAGGTGACTGATCATGCACTGATCACGTGGCTATCATGCACTGATCACGAGACTGATCATGCACTGATCACGTCTATATCATGCACTGATCACATGACTGCCCGTGCACTGATCACGTGGATGATCATACACTAATCATGTGACAGATCATGCACTGATCACGTGGCTGATCATGCACTGATACCGTGACTGAGCATGGACTGATCACATGACTATCATGTAGTGATCACGTGACTTAATGGCGCTGATCATGTGACTGATCATGCGCTGATCATGTTTGCTATCATACACTGATCATGTGCCTCTGGAGGCAATAAACAAAGAGCTGAGTAGGCACGAATCAAACAGTCAGCAGGCAATAATCATGGAACTCAGGTGTGAGGAATCATGCTGCTCAGCTGGCAATAATCAAGCAGCTGAGCAGGCAGGAATTACGCAGCACAGCTGGCAATTGTCAAGCAGATGACAGGCAGGAATCGTGCAGCTCAGCTGGCAATTGTCAAGCAGATGAGCAGACAGTAATCACGCAGCTCAGCAGGCCCAGATCACGTGACTGAGCATGCACTGTTCACGTGGCTGATCATACACTGATCACGTGATGATCATGCACTGATCACTTGGATATCATGCACTGATCACGTGGCTGATCATACACTGTTCACGTGTCTGACCATGCACTGATCACGTGGCTGATCATACACTGCTCACGTAACTGATCATGCACTGATCACGTGGCTATCATGCACTGATCACGTGGCTGAACATGCACTGTTCACGTGGCTGATCACACACCTGTCACGTGACATATCATGCACTGATCACGTGGCACTCATGCACTGATCACGTGGCTGATCATACTCTGCTCACGTAACTCATGCACACATCACGTGGCTATCATGCACTGCTCACGTGGCTCGTCATGGAATGATCACGTAGCAACCATATACTGGTCACGTGACTGATCATGCAAAGATCACGTAAATGATCATGCACTGTTCACGTGACTGATCATGTACTGATCACGTGACTGATCATGCACTGATCACGTGGCTATCATGCTCTGCTCACGTGGCTGATCATGCAACGATCACGTAGCAACCATGTACTGGTCACGTGACTGATCATGCACTGATCACGTAATTGATCATGCACTGATCACGTGGCTCATCATGCACTGATCACGTGGCTGATCACACATGTATCACGTGACTGATCATGCACTGATCACGTGGCTCTCATGCACTGATCACGTGGCTGTCATGCACTGATCACGTGGATATCATGCACTGATCACGTGGCTGATCACACACGTATCACATGACTGATCATGCACTGATCACGTGGCTATCATGCACTGATCACGTGGCTATCATGCACTGATCACGTGGCTATCATGCACTGATCACGTGGCTGATCATGATCACGTAGCTACCATGTACTGGTCACGTGACTGATCATGCACTGATCACGTAATTGATCATGCACTGATCACGTGGCTGATCATGCACTGATCACGTGGCTGATCATGCACTGATCACGTGACTGATCATGCACTGATCACGTGACTGATCATGCACTGATCACGTGGCTATCATGCACTGATCACTTGGCTGACATACACTGATCACGTGCCTGATCATGCACTGATCACGTGGCTGATCATGCACTGATCACGTGACTGATCATGCACTGATCACGTGACTGATCATGCACTGATCACGTGGCTATCATGCACTGCTCACGTGGCTGATCATGCCATGATCACGCAGCTACCATGTACTGGTCACATGACTGATCATGCACTGATCACGTGACTGATCATGCACTGATCACGTGGCTATCATGCACTACTCACGTGGCTGATCATGCAATGATCATGTAGCTACCATGTACAGGTCACGTGAATGATCATACACCCATCAGGTGACTGATCATGCACTGATCACGTGGCTATCATGCACTGATCACGAGACTGATCATGCACTGATCACGTCTATATCATGCACTGATCACATGACTGCCCATGCACTGATCACGTGGATGATCATACACTAATCTTGTGACAGATCATGCACTGATCACGTGGCTGATCATGCACTGATACCGTGACTGAGCATGGACTGATCACATGACTATCATGTAGTGATCACGTGACTTAATGGCGCTGATCATGTGACTGATCATGCGCTGATCATGTTTGCTATCATACACTGATCATGTGCCTCTGGAGGCAATAAACAAAGAGCTGAGTAGGCACGAATCAAACAGTCAGCAGGCAATAATCATGGAACTCAGGTGTGAGGAATCATGCTGCTCAGCTGGCAATAATCAAGCAGCTGAGCAGGCAGGAATTACGCAGCACAGCTGGCAATTGTCAAGCAGATGACAGGCAGGAATCGTGCAGCTCAGCTGGCAATTGTCAAGCAGATGAGCAGACAGTAATCACGCAGCTCAGCAGGCCCAGATCACGTGACTGAGCATGCACTGTTCACGTGGCTGATCATACACTGATCACGTGATGATCATGCACTGATCACTTGGATATCATGCACTGATCACGTGGCTGATCATACACTGTTCACGTGTCTGACCATGCACTGATCACGTGGCTGATCATACACTGCTCACGTAACTGATCATGCACTGATCACGTGGCTATCATGCACTGATCACGTGGCTGAACATGCACTGTTCACGTGGCTGATCACACACCTGTCACGTGACATATCATGCACTGATCACGTGGCACTCATGCACTGATCACGTGGCTGATCATACTCTGCTCACGTAACTCATGCACACATCACGTGGCTATCATGCACTGCTCACGTGGCTCGTCATGGAATGATCACGTAGCAACCATATACTGGTCACGTGACTGATCATGCAAAGATCACGTAAATGATCATGCACTGTTCACGTGACTGATCATGTACTGATCACGTGACTGATCATGCACTGATCACGTGGCTATCATGCACTGCTCACGTGGCTGATCATGCAATGATCACGTAGCAACCATGTACTGGTCACGTGACTGATCATGCACTGATCACGTAATTGATCATGCACTGATCACGTGGCTCATCATGCACTGATCACGTGGCTGATCACACATGTATCACGTGACTGATCATGCACTGATCACGTGGCTCTCATGCACTGATCACGTGGCTGTCATGCACTGATCACGTGGATATCATGCACTGATCACGTGGCTGATCACACACGTATCACATGACTGATCATGCACTGATCACGTGGCTATCATGCACTGATCACGTGGCTATCATGCACTGATCACGTGGCTGATCATGCAATGATCACGTAGCTACCATGTACTGGTCACGTGACTGATCATGCACTGATCACGTAATTGATCATGCACTGATCACGTGGCTGATCATGCACTGATCACGTGGCTGATCATACACTGATCACATGAACTGATCATGCACTGATCACGTGGCTATCATGCACTGATCACGTGGCTGACATGCACTGATCACGTGCCTGATCATGCACTGATCACGTGGCTGATCATGCACTGATCACGTGACTGATCATGCACTGATCACGTGTCTGATCATGCACTGATCACGTGGCTATCATGCACTGCTCACGTGGCTGATCATGCATGATCACGCAGCTACCATGTACTGGTCACATGACTGATCATGCACTGATCACGTGACTGATCATGCAGTGATCACGTGGCTATCATGCACTACTCACGTGGCTGATCATGCAATGATCATGTAGCTACCATGTACAGGTCACGTGAATGATCATACACCCATCAGGTGACTGATCATGCACTGATCACGTGGCTATCATGCACTGATCACGAGACTGATCATGCACTGATCACGTCTATATCATGCACTGATCACATGACTGCCCATGCACTGATCACGTGGATGATCATACACTAATCATGTGACAGATCATGCACTGATCACGTGGCTGATCATGCACTGATACCGTGACTGAGCATGGACTGATCACATGACTATCATGTAGTGATCACGTGACTTAATGGCGCTGATCATGTGACTGATCATGCGCTGATCATGTTTGCTATCATACACTGATCATGTGCCTCTGGAGGCAATAAACAAAGAGCTGAGTAGGCACGAATCAAACAGTCAGCAGGCAATAATCATGGAACTCAGGTGTGAGGAATCATGCTGCTCAGCTGGCAATAATCAAGCAGCTGAGCAGGCAGGAATTACGCAGCACAGCTGGCAATTGTCAAGCAGATGACAGGCAGGAATCGTGCAGCTCAGCTGGCAATTGTCAAGCAGATGAGCAGACAGTAATCACGCAGCTCAGCAGGCCCAGATCACGTGACTGAGCATGCACTGTTCACGTGGCTGATCATACACTGATCACGTGATGATCATGCACTGATCACTTGGATATCATGCACTGATCACGTGGCTGATCATACACTGTTCACGTGTCTGACCATGCACTGATCACGTGGCTGATCATACACTGCTCACGTAACTGATCATGCACTGATCACGTGGCTATCATGCACTGATCACGTGGCTGAACATGCACTGTTCACGTGGCTGATCACACACCTGTCACGTGACATATCATGCACTGATCACGTGGCACTCATGCACTGATCACGTGGCTGATCATACTCTGCTCACGTAACTCATGCACATCACGTGGCTATCATGCACTGCTCACGTGGCTCGTCATGGAATGATCACGTAGCAACCATATACTGGTCACGTGACTGATCATGCAAAGATCACGTAAATGATCATGCACTGTTCACGTGACTGATCATGTACTGATCACGTGACTGATCATGCACTGATCACGTGGCTATCATGCTCTGCTCACGTGGCTGATCATGCAACGATCACGTAGCAACCATGTACTGGTCACGTGACTGATCATGCACTGATCACGTAATTGATCCTGCACTGATCACGTGGCTCATCATGCACTGATCACGTGGCTGATCACACATGTATCACGTGACTGATCATGCACTGATCACGTGGCTCTCATGCACTGATCACGTGGCTGTCATGCACTGATCACGTGGATATCATGCACTGATCACGTGGCTGATCACACACGTATCACATGACTGATCATGCACTGATCACGTGGCTATCATGCACTGATCACGTGGCTATCATGCACTGATCACGTGGCTGATCATGCACTGATCACGTGGCTATCCATGTCACGTGCACTGGTCACGTGACTGATCATGCACTGATCACGTAATTGATCATGCACTGATCACGTGGCTGATCATGCACTGATCACGTGGCTGATCATGCACTGATCACGTGACTGATCATGCACTGATCACGTGACTGATCATGCACTGATCACGTGGCTATCATGCACTGATCACGTGGCTGATCATGCACTGATCACGTGCCTGATCATGCACTGATCACGTGGCTGATCATGCACTGATCACGTGACTGATCATGCACTGATCACGTGACTGATCATGCACTGATCACGTGGCTATCATGCACTGCTCACGTGGCTGATCATGCATGATCACGCAGCTACCATGTACTGGTCACATGACTGATCATGCACTGATCACGTGACTGATCATGCACTGATCACGTGGCTATCATGCACTACTCACGTGGCTGATCATGCAATGATCATGTAGCTACCATGTACAGGTCACGTGAATGATCATACACCCATCAGGTGACTGATCATGCACTGATCACGTGGCTATCATGCACTGATCACGAGACTGATCATGCACTGATCACGTCTATATCATGCACTGATCACATGACTGCCCATGCACTGATCACGTGGATGATCATACACTAATCATGTGACAGATCATGCACTGATCACGTGGCTGATCATGCACTGATACCGTGACTGAGCATGGACTGATCACATGACTATCATGTAGTGATCACGTGACTTAATGGCGCTGATCATGTGACTGATCATGCGCTGATCATGTTTGCTATCATACACTGATCATGTGCCTCTGGAGGCAATAAACAAAGAGCTGAGTAGGCACGAATCAAACAGTCAGCAGGCAATAATCATGGAACTCAGGTGTGAGGAATCATGCTGCTCAGCTGGCAATAATCAAGCAGCTGAGCAGGCAGGAATTACGCAGCACAGCTGGCAATTGTCAAGCAGATGACAGGCAGGAATCGTGCAGCTCAGCTGGCAATTGTCAAGCAGATGAGCAGACAGTAATCACGCAGCTCAGCAGGCCCAGATCACGTGACTGAGCATGCACTGTTCACGTGGCTGATCATACACTGATCACGTGATGATCATGCACTGATCACTTGGATATCATGCACTGATCACGTGGCTGATCATACACTGTTCACGTGTCTGACCATGCACTGATCACGTGGCTGATCATACACTGCTCACGTAACTGATCATGCACTGATCACGTGGCTATCATGCACTGATCACGTGGCTGAACATGCACTGTTCACGTGGCTGATCACACACCTGTCACGTGACATATCATGCACTGATCACGTGGCACTCATGCACTGATCACGTGGCTGATCATACTCTGCTCACGTAACTCATGCACACATCACGTGGCTATCATGCACTGCTCACGTGGCTGTCATGGAATGATCACGTAGCTAACCATATACTGGTCACGTGACTGATCATGCAAGATCACGTAAATGATCATGCACTGTTCACGTGACTGATCATGTACTGATCACGTGACTGATCATGCACTGATCACGTGGCTATCATGCACTGCTCACGTGGCTGATCATGCACGATCACGTAGCAACCATGTACTGGTCACGTGACTGATCATGCACTGATCACGTAATTGATCATGCACTGATCACGTGGCTCATCATGCACTGATCACGTGGCTGATCACACATGTATCACGTGACTGATCATGCACTGATCACGTGGCTCTCATGCACTGATCACGTGGCTGTCATGCACTGATCACGTGGATATCATGCACTGATCACGTGGCTGATCACACACGTATCACATGACTGATCATGCACTGATCACGTGGCTATCATGCACTGATCACGTGGCTATCATGCACTGATCACGTGGCTGATCATGCACTGATCACGTAGCTACCATGTACTGATCACGTGACTGATCATGCACTGATCACGTAATTGATCATGCACTGATCACGTGGCTGATCATGCACTGATCACGTGGCTGATCATGCACTGATCACGTGACTGATCATGCACTGATCACGTGGCTGATCATGCACTGATCACGTGGCTGATCATGCACTGATCACGTGCCTGATCATGCACTGATCACGTGGCTGATCATGCACTGATCACGTGACTGATCATGCACTGATCACGTGTCTGATCATGCACTGATCACGTGGCTATCATGCACTGCTCACGTGGCTGATCATGCATGATCACGCAGCTACCATGTACTGGTCACATGACTGATCATGCACTGATCACGTGACTGATCATGCAGTGATCACGTGGCTATCATGCACTACTCACGTGGCTGATCATGCAATGATCATGTAGCTACCATGTACAGGTCACGTGAATGATCATACACCCATCAGGTGACTGATCATGCACTGATCACGTGGCTATCATGCACTGATCACGAGACTGATCATGCACTGATCACGTCTATATCATGCACTGATCACATGACTGCCCATGCACTGATCACGTGGATGATCATACACTAATCATGTGACAGATCATGCACTGATCACGTGGCTGATCATGCACTGATACCGTGACTGAGCATGGACTGATCACATGACTATCATGTAGTGATCACGTGACTTAATGGCGCTGATCATGTGACTGATCATGCGCTGATCATGTTTGCTATCATACACTGATCATGTGCCTCTGGAGGCAATAAACAAAGAGCTGAGTAGGCACGAATCAAACAGTCAGCAGGCAATAATCATGGAACTCAGGTGTGAGGAATCATGCTGCTCAGCTGGCAATAATCAAGCAGCTGAGCAGGCAGGAATTACGCAGCACAGCTGGCAATTGTCAAGCAGATGACAGGCAGGAATCGTGCAGCTCAGCTGGCAATTGTCAAGCAGATGAGCAGACAGTAATCACGCAGCTCAGCAGGCCCAGATCACGTGACTGAGCATGCACTGTTCACGTGGCTGATCATACACTGATCACGTGATGATCATGCACTGATCACTTGGATATCATGCACTGATCACGTGGCTGATCATACACTGTTCACGTGTCTGACCATGCACTGATCACGTGGCTGATCATACACTGCTCACGTAACTGATCATGCACTGATCACGTGGCTATCATGCACTGATCACGTGGCTGAACATGCACTGTTCACGTGGCTGATCACACACCTGTCACGTGACATATCATGCACTGATCACGTGGCACTCATGCACTGATCACGTGGCTGATCATACTCTGCTCACGTAACTCATGCACACATCACGTGGCTATCATGCACTGCTCACGTGGCTGTCATGGAATGATCACGTAGCAACCATATACTGGTCACGTGACTGATCATGCAAAGATCACGTAAATGATCATGCACTGTTCACGTGACTGATCATGTACTGATCACGTGACTGATCATGCACTGATCACGTGGCTATCATGCTCTGCTCACGTGGCTGATCATGCACGATCACGTAGCAACCATGTACTGGTCACGTGACTGATCATGCACTGATCACGTAATTGATCATGCACTGATCACGTGGCTCATCATGCACTGATCACGTGGCTGATCACACATGTATCACGTGACTGATCATGCACTGATCACGTGGCTCTCATGCACTGATCACGTGGCTGTCATGCACTGATCACGTGGATATCATGCACTGATCACGTGGCTGATCACATCATGACTGATCATGCACTGATCACGTGGCTCTCATGCACTGATCACGTGGCTATCATGCACTGATCACGTGGCTATCATGCACTGATCACGTGGCTGATCATGCAATGATCACGTAGCTACCATGTACTGGTCACGTGACTGATCATGCACTGATCACGTAATTGATCATGCACTGATCATGTGGCTGATCATGCACTGATCACGTGGCTGATCATACACTGATCACATAACTGATCATGCACTGATCACGTGACTGATCATGCACTGATCACGTGGCTATCATGCACTGATCACGTGGCTGACATACTGATCACGTGCCTGGTCATGCACTGATCACGTGGCTGATCATGCACTGATCACGTGACTGATCATGCACTGATCACGTGTCTGATCATGCACTGATCACGTGGCTATCATGCACTGCTCACGTGGCTGATCATGCATGATCACGCAGCTACCATGTACTGGTCACATGACTGATCATGCACTGATCACGTGACTGATCATGCAGTGATCACGTGGCTATCATGCACTACTCACGTGGCTGATCATGCAATGATCATGTAGCTACCATGTACAGGTCACGTGAATGATCATACACCCATCAGGTGACTGATCATGCACTGATCACGTGGCTATCATGCACTGATCACGAGACTGATCATGCACTGATCACGTCTATATCATGCACTGATCACATGACTGCCCATGCACTGATCACGTGGATGATCATACACTAATCATGTGACAGATCATGCACTGATCACGTGGCTGATCATGCACTGATACCGTGACTGAGCATGGACTGATCACATGACTATCATGTAGTGATCACGTGACTTAATGGCGCTGATCATGTGACTGATCATGCGCTGATCATGTTTGCTATCATACACTGATCATGTGCCTCTGGAGGCAATAAACAAAGAGCTGAGTAGGCACGAATCAAACAGTCAGCAGGCAATAATCATGGAACTCAGGTGTGAGGAATCATGCTGCTCAGCTGGCAATAATCAAGCAGCTGAGCAGGCAGGAATTACGCAGCACAGCTGGCAATTGTCAAGCAGATGACAGGCAGGAATCGTGCAGCTCAGCTGGCAATTGTCAAGCAGATGAGCAGACAGTAATCACGCAGCTCAGCAGGCCCAGATCACGTGACTGAGCATGCACTGTTCACGTGGCTGATCATACACTGATCACGTGATGATCATGCACTGATCACTTGATATCATGCACTGATCACGTGGCTGATCATACACTGTTCACGTGTCTGACCATGCACTGATCACGTGGCTGATCATACACTGCTCACGTAACTGATCATGCACTGATCACGTGGCTATCATGCACTGATCACGTGGCTGAACATGCACTGTTCACGTGGCTGATCACACACTGTCACGTGACATATCATGCACTGATCACGTGGCACTCATGCACTGATCACGTGGCTGATCATACTCTGCTCACGTAACTCATGCACACATCACGTGGCTATCATGCACTGCTCACGTGGCTCGTCATGGAATGATCACGTAGCAACCATATACTGGTCACGTGACTGATCATGCAAGATCACGTAAATGATCATGCACTGTTCACGTGACTGATCATGTACTGATCACGTGACTGATCATGCACTGATCACGTGGCTATCATGCTCTGCTCACGTGGCTGATCATGCAACGATCACGTAGCAACCATGTACTGGTCACGTGACTGATCATGCACTGATCACGTAATTGATCCTGCACTGATCACGTGGCTCATCATGCACTGATCACGTGGCTGATCACACATGTATCACGTGACTGATCATGCACTGATCACGTGGCTCTCATGCACTGATCACGTGGCTGTCATGCACTGATCACGTGGATATCATGCACTGATCATGTGGCTGATCACACACGTATCACATGACTGATCATGCACTGATCACGTGGCTATCATGCACTGATCACGTGGCTATCATGCACTGATCACGTGGCTGATCAGGCAATGATCACGTAGCTACCATGTACTGGTCACGTGACTGATCATGCACTGATCACGTAATTGATCATGCACTGATCATGTGGCTGATCATGCACTGATCACGTGGCTGATCATACACTGATCACATGACTGATCATGCACTGATCACGTGGCTGATCATGCACTGATCACGTGGCTGATCATGCACTGATCACGTGCCTGATCATGCACTGATCACGTGGCTGATCATGCACTGATCACGTGACTGATCATGCACTGATCTCGTGTCTGATCATGCACTGATCACGTGGCTATCATGCACTGCTCACGTGGCTGATCATGCCATGATCACGCAGCTACCATGTACTGGTCACATGACTGATCATGCACTGATCACGTGACTGATCATGCAGTGATCACGTGGCTATCATGAACTACTCACGTGGCTGATCATGCAATGATCATGTAGCTACCATGTACAAGTCACGTGAATGATCATACACCCATCAGGTGACTGATCATGCACTGATCACGTGGCTATCATGCACTGATCACGAGACTGATCATGCACTGTTCACTTCTATATCATGCACTGATCACATGACTGCCCATGCACTGATCACGTGGATGATCATACACTAATCTTGTGACAGATCATGCACTGATCACGTGGCTGATCATGCACTGATACCGTGACTGAGCATGGACTGATCACATGACTATCATGTAGTGATCACGTGACTTAATGGCGCTGATCATGTGACTGATCATGCACTGATCATGTTTGCTATCATACACGGATCATGTGCCTCTGGAGGCAATAAACAAAGAGCTGAGTAGGCACGAATCAAACAGTCAGCAGGCAATAATCATGGAACACAGGTGTGAGGAATCATGCTGCTCAGCTGGCAATAATCAAGCAGCTGAGCAGGCAGGAATTACGCAGCACGGCTGGCAATTGTCAAGCAGATGACAGGCAGGAATCGTGCAGCTCAGCTGGCAATTGTCAAGCAGATGAGCAGACAGTAATCACGCAGCTCAGCAGGCCCAGATCACGTGACTGAGCATGCACTGTTCACGTGGCTGATCATACACTGATCACGTGATGATCATGCACTGATCACTTGGATATCATGCACTGATCACGTGGCTGATCATACACTGTTCACGTGTCTGACCATGCACTGATCACGTGGCTGATCATACACTGCTCACGTAACTGATCATGCACTGATCACGTGGCTATCATGCACTGATCACGTGGCTGAACATGCACTGTTCACGTGGCTGATCACACACTGTCACGTGACTGATCATGCACTGATCACGTGGCACTCATGCACTGATCACGTGGCTGATCATACACTGATCACGTAACTCATGCACACATCACGTGGCTATCATGCACTGCTCACGTGGCTGATCATGGACTGATCACGTGGCAACCATATACTGATCACGTGACTGATCATGCGATCACGTGAATGATCATGCACTGTTCACGTGACTGATCATTTACTGATCACGTGACTGATAATGCACTGATCACGTGGCTATCATGCTCTGCTCACGTGGCTGATCATGCAACGATCACGTAGCAACCATGTACAGGTCACGTGAATGATCATACACTGATCAGGTAATTGATCCTGCACTGATCACGTGGCTATCATGCACTGATCACTAGACTGATCATGCACTGATCACGTCTATATCATGCACTGATCACGTGACTGCTCATGCACTGATCACGTGGCTGATCATGCACTGATCACGTGACAGATCATGCACTGATCACGTGGCTGATCATGCACTGATACCATGACTGATCATGGACTGATCACATGACTATCATGTACTGATCACGTGACTTAATGGCGCTGATCATGTGACTGATCATGCGCTGATCATGTTGCTATCATACACTGATCATGTGCCTCTGGAGGCAATAAACAAAGAGCTGAGTAGGCACGAATCAAACAGTCAGCAGGCAATAATCATGGAACTCAGGTGTGAGGAATCATGCTGCTCAGCTGGCAATAATCAAGCAGCTGAGCAGGCAGGAATTATGCAGCTCAGCTGGCAATTGTCAAGCAGATGAGCAGACAGTAATCACGCAGCTCAGCAGGCCCAGATCACGTGACTGATCATGCACTGATCACGTAACTGATCATGCACTGATCACGTGATGATCATGCACTGATCACGTGGCTGATCATGCACTGATCACGTGGCTGGCCATGCACTGATCACGTGGCTGGTCATACACTGATCACGTGACTGATCATGCACTGATCACGTGGCTATCATGCACAGATCACGTGGCTGAACATGCACTGTTCACGTGGCTGATCACACACCTGTCACGTGACATATCATGCACTGATCACGTGGCACTCATGCACTGATCACGTGGCTGATCATACTCTGCTCACGTAACTCATGCACACATCACGTGGCTATCATGCACTGCTCACGTGGCTCGTCATGGAATGATCACGTAGCAACCATATACTGGTAACGTGACTGATCATGCAAAGATCACGTAAATGATCATGCACTGATCACGTGACTGATCATGTACTGATCACGTGACTGATCATGCACTGACCACGTGGCTATCATGCTCTGCTCACGTGGCTGATCATGCAACGATCACGTAGCAACCATGTACTGGTCACGTGACTGATCATGCACTGATCACGTGGCTGATCATGCACTGATCACGTGGCTCATCATGCACTGATCACGTGGCTGATCACACATGTATCACATGACTGATCATGCACTGATCCCGTGGCTCTCATGCGCTGATCACGTGGCTGTCATGCACTGATCACGTGGCTATCATGCACTGATCATGTGGCTATCATGCACTGATCACGTGGCTGATCATGCAATGATCACGTAGCTACCATGTACTGGTCACGTGACTGATCATGCACTGAGCACGTAATTGTTCATGCACTGATCATGTGGCTGATCATGCACTGATCACGTGGCTGATCATGCACTGATCACATAACTGATCATGCACTGATCACGTGACTGATCATGCACTGATCACGTGGCTATCATGCACTGATCACTTGGCTGAACATACACTGATCACGTGCCTGGTCATGCACTGATCACGTGGCTGATCATGCACTGATCACGTGACTGATCATGCACTGATCACGTGTCTGATCATGCACTGATCACGTGGCTATCATGCACTGCTCACGTGGCTGATCATGCCATGATCACGCAGCTACCATGTACTGGTCACATGACTGATCATGCACTGATCACGTGACTGATCATGCAGTGATCACGTGGCTATCATGAACTACTCACGTGGCTGATCATGCAATGATCATGTAGCTACCATGTACAGGTCACGTGAATGATCATACACCCATCAGGTGACTGATCATGCACTGATCACGTGGCTATCATGCACTGATCACGAGACTGATCATGCACTGTTCACGTCTATATCATGCACTGATCACATGACTGCCCGTGCACTGATCACGTGGATGATCATACACTAATCTTGTGACAGATCATGCACTGATCACGTGGCTGATCATGCACTGATACCGTGACTGAGCATGGACTGATCACATGACTATCATGTAGTGATCACGTGACTTAATGGCGCTGATCATGTGACTGATCATGCGCTGATCATGTTTGCTATCATACACTGATCATGTGCCTCTGGAGGCAATAAACAAAGAGCTGAGTAGGCACGAATCAAACAGTCAGCAGGCAATAATCATGGAACTCAGGTGTGAGGAATCATGCTGCTCAGCTGGCAATAATCAAGCAGCTGAGCAGGCAGGAATTACGCAGCACAGCTGGCAATTGTCAAGCAGATGACAGGCAGGAATCGTGCAGCTCAGCTGGCAATTGTCAAGCAGATGAGCAGACAGTAATCACGCAGCTCAGCAGGCCCAGATCACGTGACTGAGCATGCACTGTTCACGTGGCTGATCATACACTGATCACGTGATGATCATGCACTGATCACTTGGATATCATGCACTGATCACGTGGCTGATCATACACTGTTCACGTGTCTGACCATGCACTGATCACGTGGCTGATCATACACTGCTCACGTAACTGATCATGCACTGATCACGTGGCTATCATGCACTGATCACGTGGCTGAACATGCACTGTTCACGTGGCTGATCACACACCTGTCACGTGACATATCATGCACTGATCACGTGGCACTCATGCACTGATCACGTGGCTGATCATACTCTGCTCACGTAACTCATGCACACATCACGTGGCTATCATGCACTGCTCACGTGGCTCGTCATGGAATGATCACGTAGCAACCATATACTGGTAACGTGACTGATCATGCAAAGATCACGTAAATGATCATGCACTGTTCACGTGACTGATCATGTACTGATCACGTGACTGATCATGCACTGACCACGTGGCTATCATGCTCTGCTCACGTGGCTGATCATGCAACGATCACGTAGCAACCATGTACTGGTCACGTGACTGATCATGCACTGATCACGTAATTGATCCTGCACTGATCACGTGGCTCATCATGCACTGATCACGTGGCTGATCACACATGTATCACGTGACTGATCATGCACTGATCCCGTGGCTCTCATGCACTGATCACGTGGCTGTCATGCACTGATCACGTGGATATCATGCACTGATCATGTGGCTGATCACACACGTATCACATGACTGATCATGCACTGATCACGTGGCTATCATGCACTGATCACGTGGCTATCATGCACTGATCACGTGGCTTATCAGGCAATGATCACGTAGCTACCATGTACTGGTCACGTAACTGATCATGCACTGAGCACGTAATTGATCATGCACTGATCATGTGGCTGATCATGCACTGATCACGTGGCTGATCATACACTGATCACATAACTGATCATGCACTGATCACGTGACTGATCATGCACTGATCACGTGGCTATCATGCACTGATCACTTGGCTGGACATGCACTGATCACGTGCCTGGTCATGCACTGATCACGTGGCTGATCATGCACTGATCTCGTGACTGATCATGCACTGATCACGTGGCTATCATGCACTGCTCACGTGGCTGATCATGCCATGATCACGCAGCTACCATGTACTGGTCACATGACTGATCATGCACTGATCACGTGACTGATCATGCAGTGATCACGTGGCTATCATGAACTACTCACGTGGCTGATCATGCAATGATCATGTAGCTACCATGTACAGGTCACGTGAATGATCATACACCCATCAGGTGACTGATCATGCACTGATCACGTGGCTATCATGCACTGATCACGAGACTGATCATGCACTGTTCACGTCTATATCATGCACTGATCACATGACTGCCCGTGCACTGATCACGTGGATGATCATACACTAATCTTGTGACAGATCATGCACTGATCACGTGGCTGATCATGCACTGATACCGTGACTGAGCATGGACTGATCACATGACTATCATGTAGTGATCACGTGACTTAATGGCGCTGATCATGTGACTGATCATGCGCTGATCATGTTTGCTATCATACACTGATCATGTGCCTCTGGAGGCAATAAACAAAGAGCTGAGTAGGCACGAATCAAACAGTCAGCAGGCAATAATCATGGAACTCAGGTGTGAGGAATCATGCTGCTCAGCTGGCAATAATCAAGCAGCTGAGCAGGCAGGAATTACGCAGCACAGCTGGCAATTGTCAAGCAGATGACAGGCAGGAATCGTGCAGCTCAGCTGGCAATTGTCAAGCAGATGAGCAGACAGTAATCACGCAGCTCAGCAGGCCCAGATCACAGTGACTGAGCATGCACTGTTCACGTGGCTGATCATACACTGATCACGTGATGATCATGCACTGATCACTTGGATATCATGCACTGATCACGTGGCTGATCATACACTGTTCACGTGTCTGACCATGCACTGATCACGTGGCTGATCATACACTGCTCACGTAACTGATCATGCACTGATCACGTGGCTATCATGCACTGATCACGTGGCTGAACATGCACTGTTCACGTGGCTGATCACACACCTGTCACGTGACATATCATGCACTGATCACGTGGCACTCATGCACTGATCACGTGGCTGATCATACTCTGCTCACGTAACTCATGCACACATCACGTGGCTATCATGCACTGCTCACGTGGCTCGTCATGGAATGATCACGTAGCAACCATATACTGGTAACGTGACTGATCATGCAAAGATCACGTAAATGATCATGCACTGTTCACGTGACTGATCATGTACTGATCACGTGACTGATCATGCACTGACCACGTGGCTATCATGCTCTGCTCACGTGGCTGATCATGCAACGATCACGTAGCAACCATGTACTGGTCACGTGACTGATCATGCACTGATCACGTAATTGATCCTGCACTGATCACGTGGCTCATCATGCACTGATCACGTGGCTGATCACACATGTATCACGTGACTGATCATGCACTGATCCCGTGGCTCTCATGCACTGATCACGTGGCTGTCATGCACTGATCACGTGGATATCATGCACTGATCACGTGGCTGATCACACACGTATCACATGACTGATCATGCACTGATCACGTGGCTATCATGCACTGATCACGTGGCTATCATGCACTGATCACGTGGCTTATCAGGCAATGATCACGTAGCTACCATGTACTGGTCACGTAACTGATCATGCACTGAGCACGTAATTGATCATGCACTGATCATGTGGCTGATCATGCACTGATCACGTGGCTGATCATACACTGATCACATAACTGATCATGCACTGATCACGTGACTGATCATGCACTGATCACGTGGCTATCATGCACTGATCACTTGGCTGGACATACACTGATCACGTGCCTGGTCATGCACTGATCACGTGGCTGTCATGCACTGATCACGTGACTGATCATGCACTGATCTCGTGTCTGATCATGCACTGATCACGTGGCTATCATGCACTGCTCACGTGGCTGATCATGCCATGATCACGCAGCTACCATGTACTGGTCACATGACTGATCATGCACTGATCACGTGACTGATCATGCAGTGATCACGTGGCTATCATGAACTACTCACGTGGCTGATCATGCAATGATCATGTAGCTACCATGTACAGGTCACGTGAATGATCATACACCCATCAGGTGACTGATCATGCACTGATCACGTGGCTATCATGCACTGATCACGAGACTGATCATGCACTGTTCACGTCTATATCATGCACTGATCACATGACTGCCCGTGCACTGATCACGTGGATGATCATACACTAATCTTGTGACAGATCATGCACTGATCACGTGGCTGATCATGCACTGATACCGTGACTGAGCATGGACTGATCACATGACTATCATGTAGTGATCACGTGACTTAATGGCGCTGATCATGTGACTGATCATGCGCTGATCATGTTTGCTATCATACACTGATCATGTGCCTCTGGAGGCAATAAACAAAGAGCTGAGTAGGCACGAATCAAACAGTCAGCAGGCAATAATCATGGAACTCAGGTGTGAGGAATCATGCTGCTCAGCTGGCAATAATCAAGCAGCTGAGCAGGCAGGAATTACGCAGCACAGCTGGCAATTGTCAAGCAGATGACAGGCAGGAATCGTGCAGCTCAGCTGGCAATTGTCAAGCAGATGAGCAGACAGTAATCACGCAGCTCAGCAGGCCCAGATCACGTGACTGAGCATGCACTGTTCACGTGGCTGATCATACACTGATCACGTGATGATCATGCACTGATCACTTGGATATCATGCACTGATCACGTGGCTGATCATACACTGTTCACGTGTCTGACCATGCACTGATCACGTGGCTGATCATACACTGCTCACGTAACTGATCATGCACTGATCACGTGGCTATCATGCACTGATCACGTGGCTGAACATGCACTGTTCACGTGGCTGATCACACACCTGTCACGTGACATATCATGCACTGATCACGTGGCACTCATGCACTGATCACGTGGCTGATCATACTCTGCTCACGTAACTCATGCACACATCACGTGGCTATCATGCACTGCTCACGTGGCTCGTCATGGAATGATCACGTAGCAACCATATACTGGTAACGTGACTGATCATGCAAAGATCACGTAAATGATCATGCACAGTTCACGTGACTGATCATGTACTGATCACGTGACTGATCATGCACTGACCACGTGGCTATCATGCTCTGCTCACGTGGCTGATCATGCAACGATCACGTAGCAACCATGTACTGGTCACGTGACTGATCATGCACTGATCACGTAATTGATCCTGCACTGATCACGTGGCTCATCATGCACTGATCACGTGGCTGATCACACATGTATCACGTGACTGATCATGCACTGATCCCGTGGCTCTCGTGCACTGATCACGTGGCTGTCATGCACTGATCACGTGGATATCATGCACTGATCATGTGGCTGATCACACACGTATCACATGACTGATCATGCACTGATCACGTGGCTATCATGCACTGATCACGTGGCTATCATGCACTGATCACGTGGCTTATCAGGCAATGATCACGTAGCTACCATGTACTGGTCACGTAACTGATCATGCACTGAGCACGTAATTGATCATGCACTGATCATGTGGCTGATCATGCACTGATCACGTGGCTGATCATACACTGATCACATAACTGATCATGCACTGATCACGTGACTGATCATGCACTGATCACGTGGCTATCATGCACTGATCACTTGGCTGGACATACACTGATCACGTGCCTGGTCATGCACTGATCACGTGGCTGATCATGCACTGATCACGTGACTGATCATGCACTGATCTCGTGTCTGATCATGCACTGATCACGTGGCTATCATGCACTGCTCACGTGGCTGATCATGCCATGATCACGCAGCTACCATGTACTGGTCACATGACTGATCATGCACTGATCACGTGACTGATCATGCAGTGATCACGTGGCTATCATGAACTACTCACGTGGCTGATCATGCAATGATCATGTAGCTACCATGTACAGGTCACGTGAATGATCATACACCCATCAGGTGACTGATCATGCACTGATCACGTGGCTATCATGCACTGATCACGAGACTGATCATGCACTGTTCACGTCTATATCATGCACTGATCACATGACTGCCCGTGCACTGATCACGTGGATGATCATACACTAATCTTGTGACAGGTCATGCACTGATCACGTGGCTGATCATGCACTGATACCGTGACTGAGCATGGACTGATCACATGACTATCATGTAGTGATCACGTGACTTAATGGCGCTGATCATGTGACTGATCATGCGCTGATCATGTTTGCTATCATACACTGATCATGTGCCTCTGGAGGCAATAAACAAAGAGCTGAGTAGGCACGAATCAAACAGTCAGCAGGCAATAATCATGGAACTCAGGTGTGAGGAATCATGCTGCTCAGCTGGCAATAATCAAGCAGCTGAGCAGGCAGGAATTACGCAGCACAGCTGGCAATTGTCAAGCAGATGACAGGCAGGAATCGTGCAGCTCAGCTGGCAATTGTCAAGCAGATGAGCAGACAGTAATCACGCAGCTCAGCAGGCCCAGATCACGTGACTGAGCATGCACTGTTCACGTGGCTGATCATACACTGATCACGTGATGATCATGCACTGATCACTTGGATATCATGCACTGATCACGTGGCTGATCATGCACTGTTCACGTGTCTGACCATGCACTGATCACGTGGCTGATCATGCACTGCTCACGTAACTGATCATGCACTGATCACGTGGCTATCATGCACTGATCACGTGGCTGATCATGCACTGTTCACGTGGCTGATCATGCACTGATCACGTGACATATCATGCACTGATCACGTGGCTGATCATGCACTGATCACGTGGCTGATCATGCACTGATCACGTGGCTGATCATGCACTGATCACGTGGCTGATCATGCACTGATCACGTGGCTATCATGCACTGGTCACGTGACTGATCATGCAATGATCACGTAGCTGATCATGCACTGGTCACGTGACTGATCATGCACTGATCACGTGACTGATCATGCACTGATCACGTGGCTATCATGCACTGCTCACGTGGCTGATCATGCAGCGATCACGTAGCTACCATGTACAGGTCACGTGAATGATCATGCACCGATCACGTGACTGATCATGCACTGATCACGTGGCTATCATGCACTGATCACGTGGCTGATCATGCACTGTATCACGTGACTGATCATGCACTGATCACGTGACTGCTCATGCACTGATCACGTGGCTGATCATGCACTGATCACGTGGCTGATCATGCACTGATCACGTGGCTGATCATACACTTATACCGTGACTGAGCATGGACTGATCACGTGACTATCATGTAGTGATCACGTGACTATCATGCACTGATCACGTGACTGATCATGCACTGATCATGTAGCTATCATACACTGGTCACGTGCCTCTGGATGCACTAAACAAAGAGCTGAGCAGGCACAATCAAACAGTCAGCAGGCAATAATCATGGATCTCAAGTGTGCGGAATCATGCACTGCTCACGTGGCAATAATCATGCACTGGCAAGCAGGAATCGCAGCTCAGTGGCATTGTCAAGCAGATGACAGAGTAATCACGTGGCTCAGCATGCACTGATCACGTGACTGATCATGCACTGATCACGTGGCTGATCATGCACTGATCACGTGACTGATCATGCACTGATCACGTGGCTGATCATGCACTGATCACGTGGCTATCATGCACTGCTCACGTGGCTGATCATGCCATGATCACGCAGCTACCATGTACTGGTCACATGACTGATCATGCACTGATCACGTGACTGATCATGCAGTGATCACGTGGCTATCATGAACTACTCACGTGGCTGATCATGCAATGATCATGTAGCTACCATGTACAGGTCACGTGAATGATCATACACCCATCAGGTGACTGATCATGCACTGATCACGTGGCTATCATGCACTGATCACGTGACTGATCATGCACTGTTCACGTCTATATCATGCACTGATCACATGACTGCCCGTGCACTGATCACGTGGATGATCATACACTAATCTTGTGACAGATCATGCACTGATCACGTGGCTGATCATGCACTGATACCGTGACTGAGCATGGACTGATCACATGACTATCATGTAGTGATCACGTGACTTAATGGCGCTGATCATGTGACTGATCATGCGCTGATCATGTTTGCTATCATACACTGATCATGTGCCTCTGGAGGCAATAAACAAAGAGCTGAGTAGGCACGAATCAAACAGTCAGCAGGCAATAATCATGGAACTCAGGTGTGAGGAATCATGCTGCTCAGCTGGCAATAATCAAGCAGCTGAGCAGGCAGGAATTACGCAGCACAGCTGGCAATTGTCAAGCAGATGACAGGCAGGAATCGTGCAGCTCAGCTGGCAATTGTCAAGCAGATGAGCAGACAGTAATCACGCAGCTCAGCAGGCCCAGATCACGTGACTGAGCATGCACTGTTCACGTGGCTGATCATACACTGATCACGTGATGATCATGCACTGATCACTTGGATATCATGCACTGATCACGTGGCTGATCATACACTGTTCACGTGTCTGACCATGCACTGATCACGTGGCTGATCATACACTGCTCACGTAACTGATCATGCACTGATCACGTGGCTATCATGCACTGATCACGTGGCTGAACATGCACTGTTCACGTGGCTGATCACACACCTGTCACGTGACATATCATGCACTGATCACGTGGCACTCATGCACTGATCACGTGGCTGATCATACTCTGCTCACGTAACTCATGCACACATCACGTGGCTATCATGCACTGCTCACGTGGCTCGTCATGGAATGATCACGTAGCAACCATATACTGGTCACGTGACTGATCATGCAAAGATCACGTAAATGATCATGCACTGTTCACGTGACTGATCATGTACTGATCACGTGACTGATCATGCACTGACCACGTGGCTATCATGCTCTGCTCACGTGGCTGATCATGCACCGATCACGTAGCAACCATGTACTGGTCACGTGACTGATCATGCACTGATCACGTAACTGATCCTGCACTGATCACGTGGCTCATCATGCACTGATCACGTGGCTGATCACACATGTATCACGTGACTGATCATGCACTGATCCGTGGCTGATCATGCACTGATCACGTGGCTGATCATGCACTGATCACGTAGCTATCATGCACTGATCACGTGGCTGATCACACACGTATCACATGACTGATCATGCACTGATCACGTGGCTATCATGCACTGATCACGTGGCTGATCATGCACTGCTCACGTGGCTGATCATGCACTGATCACGTAGCTACCATGTACTGGTCACGTGACTGATCATGCACTGATCACGTAATTGATCATGCACTGATCACGTGGCTGCCCATGCACTGATCACGTGGCTGATCATGCACTGATCACGTGACTGATCATGCACTGATCACGTGGCTGATCATGCACTGATCACGTGGCTGATCATGCACTGATCACATGACTGATCATGTAGTGATCACGTGACTGATCATGCACTGATCACGTGGCTGATCATGCACTGATCATGTTTGCTATCATACACTGATCATGTGCCTCTGGAGGCAATAAACAAAGAGCTGAGTAGGCACGAATCAAACAGTCAGCAGGCAATAATCATGGAACTCAGGTGTGAGGAATCATGCTGCTCAGCTGGCAATAATCAAGCAGCTGAGCAGGCAGGAATTACGCAGCACAGCTGGCAATTGTCAAGCAGATGACAGGCAGGAATCGTGCAGCTCAGCTGGCAATTGTCAAGCAGATGAGCAGACAGTAATCACGCAGCTCAGCAGGCCCAGATCACGTGACTGAGCATGCACTGTTCACGTGGCTGATCATACACTGATCACGTGATGATCTTGTACTGATCACTTGGATATCATGCACTGATCACGTGGCTGATCATACACTGTTCACGTGTCTGACCATGCACTGATCACGTGGCTGATCATGCACTGCTCACGTGGCTGATCATGCACTGATCACGTGGCTATCATGCACTGATCACGTGGCTGAACATGCACTGTTCACGTGGCTGATCACACACCTGTCACGTGACATATCATGCACTGATCACGTGGCACTCATGCACTGATCACGTGGCTGATCATACTCTGCTCACGTAACTCATGCACACATCACGTGGCTATCATGCACTGCTCACGTGGCTCGTCATGGAATGATCACGTAGCAACCATATACTGGTCACGTGACTGATCATGCAAAGATCACGTAAATGATCATGCACTGTTCACGTGACTGATCATGTACTGATCACGTGACTGATCATGCACTGATCACGTGGCTATCATGCTCTGCTCACGTGGCTGATCATGCAACGATCACGTAGCAACCATGTACTGGTCACGTGACTGATCATGCACTGATCACGTAATTGATCCTGCACTGATCACGTGGCTCATCATGCACTGATCACGTGGCTGATCACACATGTATCACGTGACTGATCATGCACTGATCCCGTGGCTCTCATGCACTGATCACGTGGCTGTCATGCACTGATCACGTGGATGATCATGCACTGATCATGGCTATCATACACTTATCACGTGGCTGATCATGCACTGATCACGTGACTATCATGCACTGATCACGTGGCTGATCATGCACTGATCACGTGACTGATCATGCACTGATCACGTGACTGATCATGCACTGATCACGTGGCTGATCATGCACTGATCACGTGGCTATCATGCACTGATCACGTGGCTGATCATGCACTGATCACGTAGCTACCATGCACTGGTCACGTGACTGATCATGCACTGATCACGTGACTGATCATGCACTGATCACGTGGCTGATCATGCACTGATCACGTGGCTGATCATGCACTGTTCACGTGGCTGATCATGCACTGATCACGTGACTGATCATGCACTGATCACGTGGCTATCATGCACTGATCACGTGGCTGGATCATACACTGTTCACGTGCCTGGTCATGCACTGATCACGTGGCTGATCATGCACTGATCACGTGACTGATCATGCACTGATCTCGTGGCTGATCATGCACTGATCACGTGGCTATCATGCACTGCTCACGTGGCTGATCATGCCATGATCACGCGGCTACCATGCACTGATCACGTGACTGATCATGCACTGATCACGTGACTGATCATGCACTGATCACGTGGCTATCATGCACTACTCACGTGGCTGATCATGCAATGATCACGTAGCTACCATGTACTGGTCACGTGACTGATCATACACCCATCACGTGACTGATCATGCACTGATCACGTGGCTATCATGCACTGATCACGTGACTGATCATGCACTGTTCACGTCTATATCATGCACTGATCACATGACTGCTCGTGCACTGATCACGTGGCTGATCATGCACTGATCTTGTGACAGATCATGCACTGATCACGTGACTGATCATGCACTGATAACGTGACTGAGCATGGACTGATCACATGACTATCATGTACTGATCACGTGACTTAATGGCGCTGATCACGTGACTGATCATGCGCTGATCATGTTTGCTATCATACACTGATCACGTGCCTGTGGAGGCAATAAACAAAGAGCTGAGCAGGCACGAATCAAACAGTCAGCAGGCAATAATCATGGAACTCAGGTGTGAGGAATCATGCTGCTCAGCTGGCAATAATCAAGCAGCTGAGCAGGCAGGAATTACGCAGCACAGCTGGCAATTGTCAAGCAGATGACAGGCAGGAATCGTGCAGCTCAGCTGGCAACTGTCACGCAGATGAGCAGACAGTAATCACGCAGCTCAGCAGGCCCAGATCACGTGACTGATCATGCACTGATCACGTGGCTGATCATGCACTGATCACGTGATGATCATGCACTGATCACGTGGATATCATGCACTGATCACGTGGCTGATCATGCACTGTTCACGTGTCTGACCATGCACTGATCACGTGGCTGATCATACACTGATCACGTAACTGATCATGCACTGATCACGTGGCTATCATGCACTGATCACGTGGCTGATCATGCACTGATCACGTAACTGATCATGCACTGATCTCGTGACTATCATGCACTGATCATGGCTGATCATGCACTGATCACGTGGCTGATCATGCACTGATCACGTGACTGATCATGCACTGATCACGTGACTGATCATGCACTGATCACGTGGCTATCATGCACTGCTCACGTGGCTGATCATGCCATGATCACGCTGGTACCATGTACTGGTCACATGACTGATCATGCACTGATCACGTGACTGATCATGCAGTGATCACGTGGCTGTCATGCACTACTCACGTGGCTGATCATGCAATGATCATGTAGCTACCATGTACCGGTCAGGTGACTGATCATACACCCATCAGGTGACGGATCATGCACTGATCACGTGGCTATCATGCACTGATCACGTGGCTGATCATACACTGATCACGTCTATATCATGCACTGATCACGTGGCTACTCATGCACTGATCACGTGGCTGATCATGCACTGATCACCTGGCAGATCATGCACTGATCACGTGGCTGATCATGCACTGATACCGTGACTGAGCATGGACTGATCACATGACTATCATGTAGTGATCACGTGACTTAATGGCGCTGATCATGTGACTGATCATGCGCTGATCATGTTTGCTATCATACACTGATCATGTGCCTCTGGAGGCAATAAACAAAGAGCTGAGTAGGCACGAATCAAACAGTCGGCAGGCAATAATCATGGAACACAGGTGTGAGGACTCATGCTGCTCAGCTGGCAATAATCAAGCAGCTGAGCAGGCAGGAATTACGCGGCACAGCTGGCAATTGTCAAGCAGATGACAGGCAGGAATCGTGCAGCTCAGCTGGCAATTGTCAAGCAGATGAGCAGACAGTAATCACGCAGCTCAGCAGGCCCAGATCACGTGACTGAGCATGCACTGTTCACGTGGCTGATCATACACTGATCACGTGATGATCATGCACTGATCACTTGGATATCATGCACTGATCACGTGGCTGATCATACACTGTTCACGTGTCTGACCATGCACTGATCACGTGGCTGATCATACACTGCTCACGTAACTGATCATGCACTGATCACGTGGCTATCATGCACTGATCACGTGGCTGAACATGCACTGTTCACGTGGCTGATCACACACCTGTCACGTGACATATCATGCACTGATCACGTGGCACTCATGCACTGATCACGTGGCTGATCATACTCTGCTCACGTAACTGATCATGCACACATCACGTGGCTATCATGCACTTCTCACGTGGCTCGTCATGGAATGATCACGTAACTACCATATACTGGTAACGTGACTGATCATGCAAGATCACGTAAATGATCATGCACTGTTCACGTGACTGATCATGTACTGATCACGTGACTGATCATGCACTGACCACGTGGCTATCATGCTCTGCTCACGTGGCTGATCATGCAAAGATCACGTAGCAACCATGGATTGGTCACGTGACTGATCATGCACTGATCACGTAATTGATCCTGCACTGATTACGTGGCTCATCATGCACTGATCACGTGGCTGATCACACATGTATCACGTGACTGATCATGCACTGATCACGTGGCTGTCATGCACTGATCACGTGGATATCATGCACTGATCACGTGGCTGATCACACACTATCACATGACTGATCATGCACTGATCACGTGGCTATCATGCACTGATCACGTGGCTATCATGCACTGATCACGTGGCTTATCAGGCACTGATCACGTAGCAACCATGCACTGGTCACGTGACTGATCATGCACTGATCACGTTATTGATCATGCACTGATCACGTGGCTGATCATGCACTGATCACGTGGCTGATCATGCACTGATCACGTGGCTGATCATGCACTGATCACGTGGCTGATCATGCACTGATCACGTGGCTATCATGCACTGATCATAGCTGGACATACACTGATCACGTGGCTGATCATGCACTGATCACGTGGCTGATCATGCACTGATCACGTGGCTGATCATGCACTGATCACGTGGCTGATCATGCACCGATCACGTGACTGATCATGCTCTGATCTCACGTCTGATCATGCACTGATCACGTGGCTATCATGCACTGCTCACGTGGCTGATCATGCCATGATCACGCAGCAACCATGTACTGATCACATGACTGATCATGCACTGATCACGTGACTGATCATGCAGTGATCGCGTGGCTATCATGAACTACTCACGTGGCTGATCATGCAATGATCATGCAGCTACCATGTACAGGTCACGTGAATGATCATACACCCATCAGGTGACTGATCATGCACTGATCACGTGGCTATCATGCACTGATCACGAGACTGATCATGCACTGTTCACGTCTATATCATGCACTGATCACATGACTGCCCGTGCACTGATCACGTGAATGATCATACACTAATCTTGTGACAGATCATGCACTGATCACGTGGCTGATCATGCACTGATACCGTGACTGAGCATGGACTGATCACATGACTATCATGTAGTGATCACGTGACTTAATGGCGCTGATCATGTGACTGATCATGCGCTGATCATGTTTGCTATCATACACTGATCATGTGCCTCTGGAGGCAATAAACAAAGAGCTGAGTAGGCACGAATCAAACAGTCAGCAGGCAATAATCATGGAACTCAGGTGTGAGGAATCATGCTGCTCAGCTGGCAATAATCAAGCAGCTGAGCAGGCAGGAATGCAGCACAGCTGGCAATTGTCAAGCAGATGACAGGCAGGAATCGTGCAGCTCAGCTGGCAATTGTCAAGCAGATGAGCAGACAGTAATCACGCAGCTCAGCAGGCCCAGATCACGTGACTGAGCATGCACTGTTCACGTGGCTGATCATACACTGATCGCGTGATGATCATGCACTGATCACTTGGATATCATGCACTGATCACGTGGCTGATCATACACTGTTCACGTGTCTGACCATGCACTGATCACGTGGCTGATCATACACTGCTCACGTAACTGATCATGCACTGATCACGTGGCTATCATGCACTGATCACGTGGCTGAACATGCACTGTTCACGTGGCTGATCACACACCTGTCACGTGACATATCATGCACTGATCACGTGGCACTCATGCACTGATCACGTGGCTGATCATACTCTGCTCACGTAACTCATGCACACATCCATTGGCTATCATGCACTGCTCACGTGGTTCGTCATGGAATGATCACGTAGCAACCATATACTGGTAACGTGACTGATCATGCAAGATCACGTAAATGATCATGCACTGATCACGTGACTGATCATGTACTGATCGCGTGACTGATCATGCACTGACCACGTGGCTATCATGCTCTGCTCACGTGGCTGATCATGCACGATCACGTAGCAACCATGTACTGGTCACGTGACTGATCATGCACTGATCACGTAGCTGATCCTGCACTGATCACGTGGCTCATCATGCACTGATCACGTGGCTGATCACACATGTATCACGTGACTGATCATGCACTGATCCCGTGGCTCATGCACTGATCACGTGGCTGTCATGCACTGATCACGTGGATATCATGCACTGATCACGTGGCTGATCACCACGTATCACATGACTGATCATGCACTGATCACGTGGCTATCATGCACTGATCACGTGGCTATCATGCACTGATCACGTGGCTGATCAGGCAATGATCACGTAGCTACCATGTACTGGTCACGTACTGATCATGCACTGATCACGTAATTGATCATGCACTGATCATGTGGCTGATCATGCACTGATCACGTGGCTGATCATACACTGATCACATAACTGATCATGCACTGATCACGTGACTGATCATGCACTGATCACGTGGCTGATCATGCACTGATCACGTGGCTGATCATACACTGATCACGTGACTGATCATGCACTGATCACGTGGCTGATCATGCACTGATACCGTGACTGAGCATGGACTGATCACGTGACTATCATGTACTGATCACGTGACTTAATGGCGCTGATCATGTGACTGATCATGCGCTGATCATGTTTGCTATCATACACTGATCATGTGCCTCTGGAGGCAATAAACAAAGAGCTGAGTAGGCACGAATCAAACAGTCAGCAGGCAATAATCATGGAACTCAGGTGTGAGGAATCATGCTGCTCAGCTGGCAATAATCAAGCAGCTGAGCAGGCAGGAATTACGCAGCACAGCTGGCAATTGTCAAGCAGATGACAGGCAGGAATCGTGCAGCTCAGCTGGCAATTGTCAAGCAGATGAGCAGACAGTAATCACGCAGCTCAGCAGGCCCTGATCACGTGACTGAGCATGCACTGTTCACGTGGCTGATCATACACTGATCACGTGATGATCATGCACTGATCGCTTGGATATCATGCACTGATCACGTGGCTGATCATACACTGTTCACGTGTCTGACCATGCACTGATCACGTGGCTGATCATACACTGCTCACGTAACTGATCATGCACTGATCGCGTGGCTATCATGCACTGATCGCGTGGCTGATCATGCACTGTTCACGTGGGTGATCACACACCTGTCACGTGACATATCATGCACTGATCACGTGGCACTCATGCACTGATCACGTGGCTGATCATACTCTGCTCACGTAACTCATGCACACATCACGTGGCTATCATGCACTGCTCACGTAACTCGTCATGGAATGATCACGTAGCAACCATATACTGGTAACGTGACTGATCATGCAAAGATCACGTAAATGATCATGCACTGTTCACGTGACTGATCATGCACTGATCACGTGACTGATCATGCACTGACCACGTGGCTATCATGCACTGCTCACGTGGCTGATCATGCAACGATCACGTGCAACCATGTACTGGTCACGTGACTGATCATGCACTGATCACGTAATTGATCCTGCACTGATCACGTGGCATCATGCACTGATCACGTGGCTGATCACACATGTATCACGTGACTGATCATGCACTGATCACGTGGCTCTCATGCACTGATCACGTGGCTGTCATGCACTGATCACGTGGATATCATGCACTGATCATGTGGCTGATCACACACGTATCACATGACTGATCATGCACTGATCACGTGGCTATCATGCACTGATCACGTGGCTATCATGCACTGATCACGTGGCTGATCATGCACTGATCACGTAGCTACCATGTACTGGTCACGTGACTGATCATGCACTGATCACGTAACTGATCATGCACTGATCATGTGGCTGATCATGCACTGATCACGTGGCTGATCATGCACTGATCACATAACTGATCATGCACTGATCACGTGACTGATCATGCACTGATCACGTGGCTATCATGCACTGATCACGTGGCTGGACATACACTGATCACGTGCCTGGTCATGCACTGATCACGTGGCTGATCATGCACTGATCACGTGACTGATCATGCACTGATCATCATGCACTGATCACGTGATCATGCACTGATCATCATGCTGATCACGTGGCTATCATGCACTGCTCACGTGGCTGATCATGCCATGATCACGCAGCTACCATGTACTGGTCACATGACTGATCATGCACTGATCACGTGACTGATCATGCAGTGATCACGTGGCTATCATGAACTACTCACGTGGCTGATCATGCAATGATCATGTAGCTACCATGTACAGGTCACGTGAATGATCATACACCCATCAGGTGACTGATCATGCACTGATCGCGTGGCTATCATGCACTGATCACGAGACTGATCATGCACTGTTCACGTCTATATCATGCACTGATCACATGACTGCCCGTGCACTGATCACGTGGATGATCATACACTAATCTTGTGACAGATCATGCACTGATCACGTGGCTGATCATGCACTGATACCGTGACTGAGCATGGACTGATCACATGACTATCATGTAGTGATCACGTGACTTAATGGCGCTGATCATGTGACTGATCATGCGCTGATCATGTTTGCTATCATACACTGATCATGTGCCTCTGGAGGCAATAAACAAAGAGCTGAGTAGGCACGAATCAAACAGTCAGCAGGCAATAATCATGGAACTCAGGTGTGAGGAATCATGCTGCTCAGCTGGCAATAATCAAGCAGCTGAGCAGGCAGGAATTATGCAGCACAGCTGGCAATTGTCAAGCAGATGACAGGCAGGAATCGTGCAGCTCAGCTGGCAATTGTCAAGCAGATGAGCAGACAGTAATCACGCAGCTCAGCAGGCCCAGATCACGTGACTGAGCATGCACTGTTCACGTGGCTGATCATACACTGATCACGTGATGATCATGCACTGATCGCTTGGATATCATGCACTGATCACGTGGCTGATCATACACTGTTCACGTGTCTGATCATGCACTGATCACGTGGCTGATCATGCACTGCTCACGTAACTGATCATGCACTGATCACGTGGCTATCATGCACTGATCACGTGGCTGACCATGCACTGGTCACGTGGCTGATCATGCACTGATCACGTGACTGATCATGCACTGATCACGTGGCTATCATGCACTGATCACGTGGCTGATCATGCACTGATCACGTGGCTATCATGCACTGATCACGTGGCTGATCATACACTATCACGTGACTGATCATGCACTGATCACGTGGCTATCATGCACTGATCACGTGGCTGATCATGCACTGTTCACGTGGCTGATCATGCACTGATCACGTGACTGATCATGCACTGATCACGTGGATGATCATGCACTGATCTTGTGACAGATCATGCACTGATCACGTGGCTGATCATGCACTGATCACGTGACTGAGCATGGACTGATCACGTGACTATCATGTAGTGATCACGTGACTTAATGCGCTGATCATGTGACTGATCATGCACTGATCACGTGGCTGATCATGCACTGATCACGTGCCTCTGGAGGCAATAAACAAGAGCTGATCATGCACTGAATCACAGTCAGCAGGCAATAATCATGGAACTCAGGTGTGAGGAATCATGCTGCTCAGCTGGCATATCATGCACTGATCACGTGGAATCTGCAGCACATGCTGGCAATTGTCAAGCAGATGAGCAGACAGTAATCACGCGGCTCAGCAGGCCCAGATCACGTGACTGAGCATGCACTGTTCACGTGGCTATCATGCACTGATCACGTGATGATCATGCACTGATCACTTGGATATCATGCACTGATCACGTGGCTGATCATACACTGTTGTCTGACCATGCACTGATCACGTGGCTGATCATGCACTGCTCACGTAACTGATCATGCACTGATCACGTGGCTATCATGCACTGATCACGTGGCTGAACATGCACTGTTCACGTGGCTGATCACACACCTGTCACATGTGACATATCATGCACTGATCACGTGGCTGACTCATGCACTGATCACGTGGCTGATCATACTCTGCTCACGTAACTCATGCACACATCACGTGGCTGATCATGCACTGCTCACGTGGCTGTCATGGAATGATCATGTGCATATACTGGTAACATGACTGATCATGCAAAGATCACGTAAATGATCATGCACTGTTCACGTGGCTGATCATGCACTGATCACGTGATCATGCACTGACCACGTGGCTATCATGCTCTGCTCAAGTGGCTGATCATACAACGATCACGTAGCAACCATGTACTGGTCACGTGACTGATCATGCACTGATCACGTAATGATCCTGCACTGATCACGTGGCTCATCATGCACTGATCACGTGGCTGATCACGCACATGTATCACGTGACTGATCATGCACTGATCCCGTGGCTCTCATGCACTGATCACGTGGCTGATCATGCACTGATCACGTGGATATCGTGCACTGATCATGTGGCTGATCACACACGTATCACATGACTGATCATGCACTGATCACGTGGCTATCATGCACTGATCACGTGGCTATCATGCACTGATCACGTGGCTTATCAGGCAATGATCACGTAGCTACCTTGTACTGTCACGTGACTGATCATGCACTGAGCACGTAATTGATCATGCACTGATCATGTGGCTGATCATGCACTGATCGCTGATCATACACTGATCACGTAACTGATCATGCACTGATCACGTGACTGATCATGCACTGATCACGTGGCTGATCATGCACTGATCACGTGGCTGGACATGCACTGATCACGTGCCTGTCATGCACTGATCACGTGGCTGGTCATGCACTGATCACGTGCTGATCATGCACTGATCACGTGTCTGATCATGCACTGATCACGTGACTGATCATGCACTGATCTCGTGTCTGATCATGCACTGATCACGTGGCTATCATGCACTGCTCACGTGGCTGATCATGCCATGATCACGCAGCTACCATGTACTGGTCACATGACTGATCATGCACTGATCACGTGACTGATCATGCAGTGATCACGTGGCTATCATGAACTACTCACGTGGCTGATCATGCAATGATCATGTAGCTACCATGTACAGGTCACGTGAATGATCATACACCCATCAGGTGACTGATCATGCACTGATCACGTGGCTATCATGCACTGATCACGAGACTGATCATGCACTGTTCACGTCTATATCATGCACTGATCACATGACTGCCGTGCACTGATCACGTGGATGATCATACACTAATCTTGTGACAGATCATGCACTGATCACGTGGCTGATCATGCACTGATAGCGTGACTGAGCATGGACTGATCACATGACTATCATGTAGTGATCACGTGACTTAATGGCGCTGATCATGTGACTGATCATGCGCTGATCATGTTTGCTATCATACACTGATCATGTGCCTCTGGAGGCAATAAACAAAGAGCTGAGTAGGCACGAATCAAACAGTGAGCAGGCAATAATCATGGAACTCAGGTGTGAGGAATCATGCTGCTCAGCTGGCAATAATCAAGCAGCTGAGCAGGCAGGAATTACGCAGCACAGCTGGCAATTGTCAAGCAGATGACAGGCAGGAATCGTGCAGCTCAGCTGGCAATTGTCAAGCAGATGAGCAGACAGTAATCACGCAGCTCAGCAGGCCCAAATCACGTGACTGAGCATGCACTGTTCACGTGGCTGATCATACACTGATCACGTGATGATCATGCACTGATCACTTGGATATCATGCACTGATCACGTGGCTGATCATACACTGTTCACGTGTCTGACCATGCACTGATCACGTGGCTGATCATACACTGCTCACGTAACAGATCATGCACTGATCACGTGGCTATCATGCACTGATCACGTGGCTGAACATGCACTGTTCACGTGGCTGATCACACACCTGTCACGTGACATATCATGCACTGATCACGTGGCACTCATGCACTGATCACGTGGCTGATCATACTCTGCTCACGTAACTCATGCACACATCACGTGGCTATCATGCACTGCTCACGTGGCTCGTCATGGAATGATCACGTAGCAACCATATACTGGTAACGTGACTGATCATGCAAAGATCACGTAAATGATCATGCACTGTTCACGTGACTGATCATGTACTGATCACGTGACTGATCATGCATTGACCACGTGGCTATCATGCTCTGCTCACGTGGCTGATCATGCAGATCACGTAGCAACCATGTACTGGTCGCGTGACTGATCATGCACTGATCACGTAATTGATCTGCACTGATCACGTGGCTCATCATGCACTGATCACGTGGCTGATCACACATGTATCAAGTGACTGATCATGCACTGATCCCGTGGCTCTCATGCACTGATCACGTGGCTGTCATGCACTGATCACGTGGATATCATGCACTGATCATGTGGCTGATCACACACGTATCACATGACTGATCATGCACTGATCACGTGGCTATCATGCACTGATCACGTGGCTATCATGCACTGATCACGTGGCTTATCAGGCAATGATCACGTAGCTACCTTGTACTGATCACGTAACTGATCATGCACTGAGCACGTAATTGATCATGCACTGATCATGTGGCTGATCATGCAGTGATCACGTGGCTGATCATACACTGATCACATAACTGATCATGAACTGATCACGTGACTGATCATGCACTGATCACGTGGCTATCATGCACTGATCACTTGGCTGGACATACACTGATCACGTGCTGGTCATGCACTGATCGTGGCTGATCATGCACTGATCACGTGGATCATGCACTGATCACGTGCTGATCATGCACTGATCACGTGACTGATCATGCACTGATCTCGTGTCTGATCATGCACTGATCACGTGGCTATCATGCACTGCTCACGTGGCTGATCATGCCATGATCACGCAGCTACCATGTACTGGTCACATGACTGATCATGCACTGATCACGTGACTGATCATGCAGCGATCACGTGGCTATCATGAACTACTCACGTGGCTGATCATGCAATGATCATGTAGCTACCATGTACAGGTCACGTGACTGATCATACACCCATCAGGTGACTGATCATGCACTGATCACGTGGCTATCATGCACGGATCACGAGACTGATCATGCACTGTTCACGTCTATATCATGCACTGATCACATGACTGCCCGTGCACTGATCACGTGGATGATCATGCACTAATCTTGTGACAGATCATGCACTGATCACGTGGCTGATCATGCACTGATGCCGTGACTGAGCATGGACTGATCACATGACTATCATGTAGTGATCACGTGACAATGGCGCTGATCATGTGACTGATCATGCGCTGATCATGTTTGCTATCATACACTGATCATGTGCCTCTGGAGGCAATAAACAAAGAGCTGGTAGGCACGAATCAAACAGTCAGCAGGCAATAATCATGGAACACAGGTGTGAGGAATCATGCTGCTCAGCTGGCAATAATCAAGCAGCTGAGCAGGCAGGAATACAGCACAGCTGGCAATTGTCAAGCAGATGACAGGCAGGAATCGTGCAGCTCAGCTGGCAATTGTCAAGCAGATGAGCAGACAGTAATCACGCAGCTCAGCAGGCCCAGATCACGTGACTGAGCATGCACTGTTCACGTGGCTGATCACACTGATCACGTGATGATCATGCACTGATCACTTGGATATCATGCACTGATCGCGTGGCTGATCATACACTGTTCACGTGTCTGGCCATGCACTGATCACGTGGCTGATCATACACTGCTCACGTAACTGATCATGCACTGATCACGTGGCTATCATGCACTGATCACGTGGCTGAACATGCACTGTTCACGTGGCTGATCACACACTGTCACGTGACATATCATGCACTGATCACGTGGCACTCATGCACTGATCACGTGGCTGATCATACTCTGCTCCACGTAACTCATGCACACATCACGTGGCTATCATGCACTGCTCACGTGGCTCGTCATGGAATGATCACGTGCCTAGCACATACTGGTAACGTGACTGATCATGCAAAGATCACGTAAATGATCATGCACTGTTCACGTGACTGATCATGTACTGATCACGTGACTGATCATGCACTGACCACGTGGCTATCATGCTCTGCTCACGTGGCTGATCATGCACCGATCACGTAGCAACCATGTACTGGTCACGTGCGATGATCATGCACTGATCACGTAATTGATCCTACACTGATCACGTGGCTCATCATGCACTGATCACGTGGCTGATCATGCACTGTATCACGTGACTGATCATGCACTGATCCGTGGCTCTCATGCACTGATCACGTGGCTGTCATGCACTGATCACGTGGACATCATGCACTGATCACGTGGCTGTACACACGTATCACATGACTGATCATGCACTGATCACGTGGCTATCATGCACTGATCACGTGGCTATCATGCACTGATCCACGTGGCTTATCAGGCAATGATCGCGTAGCTACCATGTACTGGTCGCGTAACTGATCATGCACTGAGCATCGTAATTGATCATGCACTGATCGCGTGGCTGATCATGCACTGATCACGTGGCTGATCATGCGCTGATACATAACTGATCATGCACTGATCCGTGACTGATCATGCACTGATCGCGTGGCTGATCATGCACTGATCACTTGGCTGGTCATACTGCTCACGTGCCTGATCATGCCATGATCACGTGGCTACCATGTACTGGTCACATGACTGATCATGCACTGATCACGTGACTGATCATGCACTGATCACGTGGCTATCATGCACTACTCCGTGGCTGATCATGCAAGCTGATCGTAGCTACCATGTACAGGTCATCGTGAACTGATCATACACCCATCAGGTGACTGATCATGCACTGATCACGTGGCTATCATGCATGATCACGAGACTGATCATGCACTGTTCACGTCTATATCATGCACTGATCACATGACTGCCCGTGCACTGATCACGTGGATGATCATACACTAATCTTGTGACAGATCATGCACTGATCACGTGGCTGATCATGCACTGATACCGTGACTGAGCATGGACTGATCACATGACTATCATGTAGTGATCACGTGACTTAATGGCGCTGAGTCATGTGACTGATCATGCGCTGATCATGTTGCTTATCATACACTGATCATGTGCCTCTGGAGCAATAAACAAAGAGCTGAGTAGGCACGAATCAAACAGTCAGCAGGCAATAATCATGGAACTCAGGTGTGAGGAATCATGCTGCTCAGCTGGCAATAATCAAGCAGCTGAACAGGCAGGAATTATGCAGCACAGCTGGCAATTGTCAAGCAGATGACAGGCAGGAATCGTGCAGCTCAGCTGGCAATTGTCAAGCAGATGAGCAGACAGTAATCACGCAGCTCAGCAGGCCCAGATCACGTGACTGAGCATGCACTGTTCACGTGGCTGATCATACACTGATCACGTGATGATCATGCACTGATCACTTGGATATCATGCACTGATCACGTGGCTGATCATACACTGTTCGCGTGTCTGACCATGCACTGATCACGTGGCTGATCATACACTGCTCACGTAACTGATCATGCACTGATCACGTGGCTATCATGCACTGATCACGTGGCTGAACATGCACTGGTCACGTGGCTGATCACACACCTGATCACGTGGCTGATCATGCACTGATCACGTGGCTATCATAACTGACTCACGTGGCTGATCATGCACTGCTCACGTGCTATCATGCACAGATCACGTGGCTGATCATGCACCGCTCACGTGGCTGATCATGCACTGATCACGTGGCTATCATGCACTGATCACGAGACTGATCATGCACTGATCACGTCTATATCATGCACTGATCACGTGACTGATCATACTGATCACGTGGATCATCGCACTGACTCACCTGTGGCTGATCATGCACTGATCACGTGGCTGATCATGCACTGATACAGTGACTGAGCATGGACTGATCACATGACTGATCATGTAGTGATCACGTGGTAACATGGCACTGATCACTGTGGCTGATCATGCGCTGATCATGTTTATATCATACACAGATCATGTGTGCCTCTGGAGGCAAACAAACTGAGCTGAGTAGGCTGGAATCAAACAGTCAGCAGGCAATAATCATGGAACTCAGGTGTGAGGAATCATGCTGCTCAGCTGGCAATAATCAA